>NC_000069.6:148688472-148795972 GCF_000001635.26 Mus musculus | reverse complement strand
AGGGCGATTTACATTACACTCGAGGTGTTTTGGTAAGCCACCAATTTTTCAGTGGGTCACTAAAGGTGGTTTAAAAATCTTTCTGTGTTCTATTTAAAACAGAAGAGATATTTCTTCTATCTCAGGTGGTTCTGTTTTAGGGTCGGAGACCTGCTCCAAACCCTTCTCAAGGACCCCTTCAGAGCTGAGGTTCCAAGCCCAGACTTTATATAAGCCAGCTTTTCCAAAGCATGTTTTAAATAGATTGAACTTTTTGATAAAACTGGCTTTCTGCACTCAGCTGTCATATTCTTCTAATGTGCTTGGAGTCAGCTTACACACAGCACTTGACTTGTTAAGAGATCAAGTGAACGGGGCAAGATATTTGCTTCACTAGGAGAACTTTCTCCGAGGTCTGTGAAGGGCGGGTGTTCTCTCGTTTATAGGGAAAAAATGAGATGAGGTAACATGAACTGCATAAGACAGAGAGGCCACAGGACACACCACAGCCAGCCACGCCTTCCACAGTAGCAGCGAGTCAATGAGTATCAGAGAAACAAAGGAATACACACACACACACACACACACACACACACACACACACACACACACGCACGCATGCACGCAAGCACACACACATACACATGAGCATATGTTAAATATTTTTCAAGGGGTTCAAATTTCAAAGATGTCCCCATTGTAGTGCTACAGATAATAAAAGTAGCAACTATACTCTTACAGAGAATTCTGTTTGCTGTACAATTAAACCTTCAGGGAGATTTTGCAGGCTGGAGAATTGTCTCAGTGAGTTCAGTACCTACCACTTAAGTGTGAAGATCATGTTGTGAGGAACCTCTTTGGGGGGATGTGACAGCATGTATGTATCATTCCATCCCCAGACAAGGGGGACGGTGAGAGCCCAGAACCTTGGTATCCAGTGAGGGACACTGGCTCAAAAATAAGACAAAATGCTTGGCTTGCATGCATATCCACATGCACACATCCACACACACATGGATACCACACACCAGCGCACGTGTGTGTGTGCACACACTTACACATACATACATGCACACACAATGTTTTGAAAAAAGGAGCTATCATTCTCAATTTCTAAGAATCCTCACTATGGCAAAGAGTGACTAAGAGAAGTGAGGAGATGTGGACGGACTGAAGTTCCATCAAGGAGCCAAAGGCTTAGGGATCATTAAGACACAGTTTTGAAAACAGTGTGGTGCCCTTTCTCCTGCAGAGGGCTGCACAGATGTGTGTTGTGCACTGTTGTCACTCTGGTGGCCAGTGGCTTCTGGAAGCAAGAGCCTTAGTCGTGAGACCAGGAGATGGTTTATATAATAATAAGCATAAAAAGGAGGGGGGAGGCAGAGGAGGACTTTCTTGAGAAATAATAGGAAATGAATTTGCAGGATGTTAACTGATAATTGTATGTCCAGGAGTGAAAAGGGGCATTGAAGACATTTTCTCTTATACATTTAGTTTAAACGTCAGGTATTAGGGGCCAGCAAGATGGCCCAGAGGATAAAGGAGCTTATCGTGCAAGCCAGAGGACCTAAGTTTGACCTTTGAACCCACAACAGACTGAGAGAACTGACCTCTGAAGGTGCCCTTTGTCTCAGTCCATGCTCCATAAATCACACACTACCATGCCCACACACAATAATGTAAATTTATAAGAGATCCAAATATGTTGTCCTTGCCTGTGATTCCAGCATGTTGGACAAGAGGCCAGAGGACCAGGAGTTCAGTGCCATTGCAGCCTGGCTATATGAGACTCTGCATCCGCTGAATAAACATATTCAAAGTTAAAACATGGGATTGCACATCACAATCAGTATCGTGTTTTAAATTCGTCGGTTGTCCCGATCATTAACCTTCATAAGAGTTTAATTTGTTTATTCAGATTTTAAGCACCCTGCCAAAACCACTTAACTCCCGCTGAGCAATGGGTAGCACATTTTTGAATGTGTGGCTAAAATGCGAACATTCAGATCCATCAGTTGGAACAGTTGGAACTCATCAAAGAGTCTAGTTCGGGCAGGTGAGCTAACAGTCCCTCCCAGATCGTTCTGACCAAGCTGAAGACTTCTAATCAAAAGTTCAGATGACACAAACACAAATCCCAGGAATGCGGAGCTTCATAACGCCCACGTTAAAGAAAAGAAGAAACTTGAGTATCAATCCTTTTAACTTGGCAGGAGAGGAAATAGCCTGTACTGGCGGGTAGCATGAACAAAGGACAGAGGTCTCTCCCACACCCTGATCTGGCCAGTCTGCTTATTCTCAGCATCCTGGTTGCTACAACCCTCCTTCTCCCCCTCCACTAATCTTCTCACTCAATTTTACGCCCTTCCTTCAGTTCCTGCTCTCCATCATTCTAAAGACACCTTAATTTTCCTGTCATTGTCCACTCTCATGTCTTCCCCTCCCTGTGTGTAACATGTTTCTCCTGCCAGGGTTTGCCAACTACCTTCCCCCACCTCGCAATCAAAGATCTCTTTCACTTTCTGTTCCCCTACATAACCCTCCCCACACACAAGGTCCATGTGTGATGCCTTTGTTCTTTAGCCCTCCTCTGTTCTGGTGTGTTTATTTTTCAAGCTGCAAACACTGCAGATGCTGACTTCAAAACCCAACATGATGCCCATCGAGACTCGGGTGAATGCTGCTCTATTCTCACGCAAGTTGGATGGTTTTTAGCTCATCATCGTAACATCATGTGTACTCAACTCACTGGGAATCACAAAACAACAACGCAATGGTACTAAATGCAAGATGAGGTTAAGTGTTGTCATGGTACAGTCTTGGAGACTGGGTACCAGGAATAACGCCGAGGCTTACTGACAACATTTTGGCTACACGTATTGGTGTCTGTACCAGGAATAAGACTGAGATTTACTGGCAACATTTTGACTACATGTATTTTTGTTTCACCTACTAATATCTGATCCCTGAGAATCATGAAGGGAACTTTTCAGAGTGAGAGTTAGGGACAAGAGAAAGATGAAAGACAATAAAGTAGCACGCGTCTATTGTCCCCATGTGGTAAGAGTGGTATGGTCATGGACAGCTTTAATTGTCAATATGACACAGCCTAGTCATCTCAGAGGAACACCTCAATTGAGGAATTAGCAGATCCAGTTGGTCTGTGGCCATGTTTGTGAAGGATTGGCTGTTAATTGATGTAGTAGAACCCAGACCACTGTGGGGGGGGGGGGCACCATCCTTAGGCAGGTTGTTCTGTAGAAAAAAGCTAGCTAGTATGACTCTGTGAGCAAGCCAGCAAGAAGTGTGCTTTCATGGTTTCTGCTTCAAGCTCCTGCTTCTGTCCCTGCCCTGACTTCCTGAAATGAAGGCCCGTGGCCTGGAAGTGCAAGCCAAATAAACCCTTCCTTCCCCTAAGTTGGTCATGATAATTGTCAAAGCAACAGAATGAAGCTTGAATAGCATTCACATCACATCGGGGAGGTGGTAGGTGTCCCTTCGTCCCGCTTTAGGCTTCTGTCCCTTTCCATTGCTCTCCTCTCTGAGTCATTCACTAATCACAGAGCAGGCACTGTTCTACCCACACGCACTGTTTCCTCTAACTCTGCAAGTAAAGACAACACTCGCTGCTTAATCACCTTTCCCTCAACAGGTAATGCTAATAAAACAGTGGGGGCAATGGCAAGCTTCGGTGTGCCGTTTTCAGTGCTCAGAGTCATGCACTAAGATCTTTGACATTCTATCACTTACTGAAGTGCAGAGGAACTCCAGCAGGTATGCCCCCAGCATCCTCTGTCCTCACCTATGAATAGGCAGTGACCTCTGGGACAAATCCTCAGCTTCTGGTCCCTACAGAGTTTACTATAACATAGCACCAGAGGAGCTAGCAAAACACAAGTTCCCTGTTTGAATCACCATTGATTATTTATTCATTTGTTTTCAGACACTGTCTCCTGTAGGCCATCCTAGCTTTGAAGTTTGTTGTGTAGCTAGGGATAATTTTGAACTGATGGTGCTCTTAATCTTTACTTGCCAAGTGCTTGAATTAGGTTGTGTAGCTACCATGACGCCCAGCTTAGATCTCTACTTTTTGTTTGTTTGTTTTTGTTTTTGTTTTTGTTTTTGAGACAGGGTTTCTCTGTATAGCCCTGGCTGTCCTGGAACTTTGTCTGTAGACCAGGCTGGCCTCGAACTCAGAAATCCGCCTGCCTCTGCCTCCCAAGTGCTGGGATTAAAGGCGTGTGCCACCACCACCCGGCAGATCTCTACTTTTGTGGTAGAGTTCAGGCAAGGTCTTAGGATGTGGAGATTATAAATGGACAAGCAACAATGCCTTCTTCAGCAATGTCTTGTCTGCCAACTAGGAGACCACTCCCGGTCAGACTGGAATGAGTTTCACAAAGACCGCCAGCTTGTTGAAGAATAGAGTCATTTTGCTTTCGTGACCCAGTTGCTGTCAATATCAGCAATGAATTCTGATAATCACTTCAGGATCTGACTCTCTACATGGTTGGGAAACTTGGTTTGTTATTATCATTACTAATTACTAGTCAGCATTCAAAATGATGGCTATTATTGTAATATTATTTCTTTTTATTTCTCCCCCACTCTTTCTGGTTGTCTCCTCTCCACTGGTCCCTTCTTCACCCACATAGTTCCTCGTCCTGCTTTCATGCCAGACAGACCACATGCTGTCTTGTTCCCCCATTCCCTTTAGACTTCCCTCTCCTCTCTTGAGGTCACCTTTCTGCTTTAATGTCCTGAATACCTATATGTCCATGGGAATGTATGCATGCATGTATGTGTCTCAGCTGGTGGTTTTGTTGTTGTTGTTGTTTTCGAGACAGGGCTTCTCTGTATAGCCCTGGCTGTCCTGGAACTTCCTCTGTAGACCAGGCTGGCCTCGAACTCAGAAATCCACCTGCCTCTGCCTCCCGAGTGCTGGGATTAAAGGCGTACACCACCACACCCTGCTCAGCTGGTGTTTTTATTGCTGTGAAGAAACCATGACTACAGCAATTCTTATATGGGAATACTTTTCATTGAAGCTGGCTTATAGGTTTGAAGGTTTACCCTATTGTTGTCTCAACAGGAAGCATGGCCACATCTAGGAAACACATGGCGCTGGAGATGGGGGCTGAGAGTTCTACAGCTGCATTCACAGGCAGCAGGAAGAGAGAGTGACTAGGCCTGGCTTAAGCATTTGAAACTTCAAAGCCCTCTCACAGTGACACACTTCCTTCAATAAGGAAAGAGTCGCTCCAACAAGACCACACCTAATACTGTCATTCACTGGTGATCAAGCATGCAAATCTATGAGCCTACGGGGGTCATTCTTACTTAAACCATCACAGTATGTATATGCATGTGTGCATGTATATATCTATGTATATGTTTATGTATGTACGTGTTTACATATATATGTATATGTTTATATATGTATGTATTTGTATCTGTATGTATATATTGTATGCATGTGTGTATGTTTATGTATACTTGTGTATATTTATGCTGTATATATGCATGTAAGTGTGTATATGTAAATATGTATTTATAAATCTAAGCCTAGATTTCCCTGTGAAAGACCACATGTGATAGTTGTCTTTCAGAGTCTGGCTCTTCCACTTTACATTTTTCTTTTAACTTAAAACGTTGGCTAGCTTAGGGGCCTTATGTATATAAATATCGTGCAGGAGATGATAGACAGCACCCACAGTTTTCACAGAACGTCCTCCTCTTTCTGGAACCACTGAAGACCATACCTGTAAGAGGTACTACAGTTCGGTGAAGCCAAGTGGGGAAAGTCACGTGTGTCTCTCCCCGTGGGAAGCTGAAGGCCTTGAATGTGATTCATGCGCGGATCTTTCATCCTGTCCTTCCCTGTCCCTCACGGTGGAGGTGATGGGTGAACATGCAGCTCTCTATGCTCTATACCCATGCTCTCTTTAGGGAGGAAGACCGTCTCACCCCTGCTTGCTTTTCTGTCAGAAGTGAAGCATAACAGAGACCTCACGTTACTTCCCCACGGTCACTTGGGTCAGGGCGGCAGAGCTGGAGAACCCAGGGCCCACCCGGACTCCTCTCTCCTGGTGTTCAACACTCTTTCATTTCAGCTACTTTTACTTGTCAGTCAGCATCAAAATTTTAAGTTACTGAACTGAAGTAAAAAAGCTGGACAAACTGGTGCAAGCCAATCAAGTGAAAGAAGGACAAACAGTAAAAGACAAAAAGGCCTTAAATCCGAAAGTACGAAAACGAACTACGAAGCCAGCATTCACTTTTCATTCTCTACCTCGGCCCCTGTAGCGTTCTGAGCTAGGAACTCAGTCCTTCCACAAAGAGAAAGAATTCTCTGGCTTCCTTCTGCTTCAGCTGAGCCTCAGCTCATGCCTGACACATAAGGTCAATATGTCTGGAAAGACTGACGATGTAAATTAGTACATTGATATCATTAATAAAATAAATATTAAAGAAAAGTAACCAAAAAAGTAACTGCTTCTTGAGACAGTATCTCACTATGTAGCCCTGGCTGACCTGGAACTCGCTATGTAGATCAGGCTGGCCTTGAACTTTCAGAGTTCACTTGCCTTTGCCTCCCAAGAAGTGGGATTAAAGGTAGATTCTACCACACCTGCCCACTAGCTCTTCTTTCTCTCTCCTCTCCTCTCCTCTCCTCTCCTCTCCTCTCCTCTCCTCTCCTCTCCTCTCCTCTCCTCTCCTCTCCTCTCCTCTCCTCTCCTCTCCTCCCCTCCCCTCCCCTCCCCTCCCCTCCCCTCCCCTCCCCTCCTCTCTCTCTCTCTCTCTCTCTCTCTCTCTCTCTCTTTCTCTAAGTCAAGGATCTTGTTTGACTGACTAAAGTCTATTGTAGGAAATCTGGCAGTATGGACCTTAATGTGTAGAATAACTTTCTGTGAAGTTAATTTTTCATCTATACTATACATGTATTCACACAGAAAGTAATCAGAGATAAGTAAAAAGAGGAGAATCGGATTCAATCCATGGAATTAAAGCACCTCTGGCGTTATTTCCTTTCTCCCCCTTTCTACCCTTCCCAGCCTTTCTCTCATCTCCCCTTCCCTTTCTTTCTTTTCCTTCTTTTCCATATAAAAATGTCCTCGCTTTAAACAAGGTTTTACACTCAATGTGGTTGACTTTATAAGAGTTCAAATCCAGGGGAAGTATTCATTTCTGCAGGTTTCCAGTGCTTCAGTCGTTCCAGCCCTGTCCTAAGGAGATGTCCTAAGCTGATGGAGCCCGCTGGGAAGCTGTGTAGGTGAGTTTTACCTAAGGTTGGTACGCTAAGGAGTCTCAGGATGCAGGAGGCCTCAGGTTCTGACTCCTCCCACTGGGAGGGGCTTCGCGAGTGACAGTAACACCGATCCTGGTCCATCCTTCAGGAAACAGCCCAGGAAACACCTTTGTGCTCCTTTCTTACTGAATGTTAACTTCTCTGATCACGGGGCACCTGCGGCTCATTCCTAAGGATTTGACTTGCAAGTTTTTTTACCCTCCAGTCTGTGAAATCAGTGTGCTTGCAGTAGAAGCTATAGCTCAATGTTTGTATGTTAATGATTTTGGGGGACTGGAATACTCCCCCGAGTTAGCCCCATCTTCCAGTCAACCGAGACAATCCAGGGACAAACAAACAAACAAAACAAACAACAAAAACAAAACAAAAAACTGGGGCTCTACAGTACCCTGCCTTGCGAAAATAAAACAGTTGATGAGCCAAGTGTCTTACTTGGGCAGGCCCTACCCCCGTATTTCAGCCAGTGAGCAGCTTTATTGGGGTGCAGCTGGGGTGTACTAGTTCTAAAGCTGCAGGTGTTTTTATCTCCGGATCTTTTTTCTTTCTACTCTAGGAATGGAGCCACTCTATGTAAAAAGCTCTTGTTATTTTCTGAAATTTCAAAGGTTTTGAGAACGTTGCTGAAATTAATTGAACATGCTATTAAAATGCAATGTCCCTAGACGACCAGTAAGAACCGTCAGCCATGCAGAATAGAAATCACCTAGGAAAAAGGCCTCCAAATTTAAAGATGGCTCCTCCTTACAATAACTTGGGAATCAGTACTCAAGTTCGTTGTTCCTGGGGGCTGTGTCCTCTGTGTCGCCGAGATGCTGCTTAAGCTGCCTTTGCAGACACACCGCGGATCAGCACATCAGTTCACTTTCAGCTACTAGCATGAAGTAAAGGCAACGGGGAAAAAGTATTAGCGTAATACATCATTGCCTTTGGAAATTGGGAGAATAATTAAATTCCTCACTGACTTCCGTTAGCTCAGTTTGCTATTTGCCTTAACAACCCAACCTCTACTCATACCTTGGAGCGATTACTTTAGGGAACGTTGGTGAGCCCAAAAAATTCGAAGCAGAAATTCTGTAACCATGACCCTAGAATACCAGTGTTGCTCAGCAACAGGCACTGCTCGCTCACACTTCAGAGTTGCAAAGTGCAAACAGGAGGTTGCATTTGAAACGTGTATGATCAATGCTGTGTAACCGTCAGCCATATTGTTTAAAAGAAGACATTTTTGTTGAACAGTTTTGTCAAACCAGTCAAAATAATAAAACTACTATTGATCACGGACAGACATGTTTCTCAAGTTATTGGGAAGTGTTCAGAATCTGCAAAAGTGTGAGCAGGACAGAGGGTGTCTCTCCATTGCCTCCAGAGTCAGGAACATAGAGCGTAGCAAGTAGCGCTCCGTGCCCTGGGGGACTCCCAGTGCATACTTAACTGAGGTGAAAATGTGATGAAACACTGAATGTAAAGTAAGTTCTAGATAAATAAAAAAGTTGGAAGAATTTTAAAGCAGTCGAGAGTAATTATATTGGACTATTCAGAGGAACCTTACCAAAAATAAGGATTGGGCTGTAGCCCAGTGTTAAAGTACTTTCTTAGCATTGGCAAGGCCCCAGAACCAATCCCCAGGATGGCAAAGTCTTATCGAAAGTGCAGCATGCTGTGGGTAAATGATCAGGGTAGCCCTTAAACCATTACTACAGTTCAGAGAGGAGAAATAACAATGGAGTCCAAGACAAAGGTCAAGTGGGAAGAAGAGCAAGCAAGGTGTTTATTAGTTTACTCATTATTAGCACAAGATGCACGTGCATGCTCTGCTCTGCCAGGTGCTGGGGAAAGAGGGCCAGCAGGGCAGACTGCTTCTTTTCTTGAGATTACAGAGAAGCAAGAAGAAATGCTGGCCGCAGAATAGGATCAACTGTAGTTCAAGGAAAAGAGTAAAGACCAGAGGAGACACTTCCTCTCTCCTATTTCATCTCTGCAAGCTCAGCCAACTGAAGAATACTTGCTTGCATGAATTACAAAACAAGCTGGTGTTAGCAGCGAATAGGGTGGCACACTTCCACAATCATACTACTTGGGAGAGGCAAGAAGATGGTGAATCTTAGGACAGACTGCATTAGCCAGCAAGCCCTTGTTTCAAAGACTCCAAGTGATGAGAAAAACTGTAAAACTAGTGCTTGGGAGCTGGGGGGGGGTGCAGATCAGGGCTCAGGGGCATGCTCAGCTATGTAGCAGTTCAAGGCTAGCCTAGGCTAGATGAGACTATTTCTCAAATATAAAATCAAACAAAGAGAAAGAATAAATAACAAAGAACAGTAATTTTTAACTGGCATCTGACCTCCTGTTCCAGGACATTGGATCCTTGGTGTAGAATAGCTGACGTCTTGACCTTGTGTCAACTGCTTCTCGTCAGAGAAAATAGGACTTCACTTCAGCTACACACTAGGGAAGACAGCAAAGAAGGCTTACTCCATTCCATGTCCACTGTTGTAAGGTTAATGCTTATAGAAATCTAATTAGCACCTTGCAACCAAGCTATTGTTGTTATTTCTTTGGTGTAGGCAAAGCAACTACACTTTTGAGAGACCGACTTCTCCAGTAACATGCAAGCAGTTAATGCAGACGCCAACTTGGAAATCAGACACGCCCAACTCTTCCATTCATGCGTTCATCTAGTTGCCGTATTGGTAATGCAGAAATCATAAAAAAAAAAATGAGGGCATTAAGATCAGAAGCCATTTTAAGAAGAAAAATAATGAAGTTAGCTATAGAATTTAGAATCCTATTCTCCACTCTCAGATATAAACTTTGAATGTAAGAGATCTAGGTTAATAATAATAGGTATGTAAGAGGAAATAAAAAGGAAAAAAATTAAGGAAAGTCAACCCTAAGGGTAGTAATAATTAAATTTTAACAGGAAAGGACTATGTAGACAGAAAGCAATTACATTTAACGTAGTATACTTGCTTCTTTTGAAGGATTTCAAAAAATGCAAATTCAGCTTTGAACAAGAACCTCACTGCTTTTGAATCGTCTTCCATTGATGAGAGTATTTGTGAAAGGCAGAGCCAGGGTCCCCAACCAGCCTGTGCTCAAACCTATGATATGCTCACAGATGTTCAAAAGGGATGCTCATAAGGATCCAGAGGTGGGAAACTCTCTAGAGACCCACAGGATCCTCAGAGGAAGCAGACAGCAAGGCAAGACAGTTCAGAGGTCAAGTGTGTTTACCTAGCAAGCCTGGTGATCTAAGTTCAAATCCCTGGACCCACATGGTAGAGAACAACTCCAGCGTGCAATCCTCTGATCTCCATCCAATGTAAGCAGAGCAGTCAATGTCAAAGAAGATGACGTCGGAGGGACGAGAGGGTACCTGGTGGCATTCTGAGGTCTTTTCACTGAAGGAGAGCTAAAAAAAAAAAAAAAAAAAAAAAAAAGAAGGAAAGAAAAAGTTTTCTTCTTAGAACTGCTATAAGGAACATGATACTTAACCGGTTTTAGAATTCTTGCTTCCAAAATTATTGGTAAGCATACTTTAACTTATTTATTTATTGTGTGTTAGGTAGAGATAGCAGGATTCAGAACTGCAATCGGCACTCATGAGACAGCCAAATAGGCTGTGGCCTCTGACACCAACTGTGTGGAGGTCACCAAGTCTCACAAATAAAGACGCCAGCCCTCCACGGAATCATTATTCTTCTTCCAGCCACAAGTTTCTGATCAGATGCTGACGAAGTCAAGGGTTATAATCAACCCAGGATCCACTAGTTCAGCTTAGAATTTCCAGAACCCAGGGAAGCCATTTTATTGGTACAAAAGCAAAAAGACAGAAATTAGCATAGGCTGAAGGGGGATGTCCAGGGCGAGGCCTAGAAACATCCCAGAGCTGAGGCTGTTGTTGTAAGACCTCTACAGAATCAGGGTTGCTACCCTCTCACTCCAGCATAGAGACATATGCTACCATCACGGAGACTTTTAGACTGCAGAGTTCCCTGCCTGCCAGCTTGGTGAAATTTGGCTAATGGGACGTAAGGAAAATGAAAAGAGTGAATCTTTCTTATCAGACAGATGACTCCTCTCCTGCTTCTGTCTGACACATCTGTTCTTGGGAAAAAAAAAGGCTACCTTCAAAAGGGCTCCGAGATACAAGGAAAAGCGGTCCTGTCTTCTGGAGTTGAAGAATACACCTGTAGGGTTTATTTTGAACTTATAAGAACTCCAAGCTGTAGACTAATAGGTTTAGTAAGTACTTCTTCCTCTCAAGGCTTGTCCATTATTTGAAGAGGAGGTGATAATGCTAACATTGGAAGAGAACCTAAATAATGGTGCCTCCTGCTTTCTTAGTAAACTCCAAACTTCTAAGAAACAAAAGCTCTTGAAACACGCTGTTGTGTCGGCCTAACAGATGATGTTTTCAAGGAAGAGAGGGGAATGGGAACGAGGAGCTGGCAATGTTGTTATGCCTGTCATTGTTGAAGATATCCTCTTGCAAGAGGTGTGGGTCCTTGGTGTGGTGGTTTAAATGAGAATGCCTCCCAAAGGCTCATGTATTTGACCATTTGTACCCTAACTAGTAGAACTGTTTGGAGAAGATTAGGAGGTGTGGTCTTGTTGAATGAGTTGAGTGACTGAGGGTTGGGGTTTGAAGTTTCAGAAGCCCATGCCATTCCCAGTTGCTGATCTCTGTGTCTCTCTCTGTCTGTGTCTCTGTCTCTCTCTGTCTCTCTCTATCTCTCTGTATCTTTGTTTTATGACTGTGGAGATGTAAGATCTCATCTATTGCGCCAGTGTCATGCCTGCCCGTCTGCTGCTATACTGTCCATCAAGATGGTCATGGATTCTAACGCTCTAGAACAGCAAGTTCTGTACTAAGTATTTTCTTATGTAAATATTCTTTGTCATGGTATTTTCTCATGGCAATAAAAAAGTACCTAAAGCCTGAGCTTAACAAAACAGCCAGAAGTAATAGATGTGCCAGCAATTTGCCATTAGGTCTTCGTATACAAGATGAGAAGAACCAGTTAAGTGCCACCTTTCTCAGAGATTTGTCTTCTAGGCATAAGCTCACTGTAGTTGAGAATTTATGAGTCAGTGACTCAGAAAGCTTGAGTCCCTACACTGCCCCAACCACCACTCAATGATGATCTCTGTGTGCAGTGACGGTCGCGCTACATGAGTGCAGTGGGCTCAGTATCTGAAGATGTGTCTACATCCTAACCCCAGGAAATGTGAGTGTGACTTACTTGGAAAAACTTAATGTTATTTAAAAATCTTGAATGAGATCATCCTGGAATATCTAATGGGCCAAAATCCAACAACAACCAGTGTGAGTGTATTCATAATTTTATGCTCTCTTTGGACAGAAATACCAAACACAGACAGGGCAAGGGAGAACAGGCTAACTTTGGTGACAGTTTCAAAGCTACAGATCATCATGGTGGGGAAGAAAACCTAGTAGGAGCAGCTCTGACCGTGGTGGTGGGAACATGAGGTGGCAAGCTACTTGCCAAAATCACAGCAGGCACAAAGCTGACCAAGTAAGCCAGAACCAAAAGTTGGTGCAACCTTCAAGGTCGGCCATGTGTTTTCTACCTCTACCACAGAGTCCCACCTCTTTATGACTCTACACTCTCCCAGGGTGGCACAGCTGGGGACCAAGTGTTCAGATCTGTGTGTGTGGAGAAATGCCTTACATCCAAACCATAACAGCAAAACACACACACACAGATGAGAAATACAGAAAGGAGGAGACATGTCGGGATTTCAGAGGATAAGCCAGGAAAGGGGTGGTGGCACAGGCCTGTCCCCAGCATTGGAGAGGCTGAGACAATTTGAGGTTTGTCTGACCTACATAGTGAAATCATATCTCAGACAAACAAACTGCTTGGAACCACCAGAAGCTGGAAAAGACAGCACAAGTCTCCTAGAGGACCTTCAAGAGAAGTGTGGCCTTCAGACATCCTATGAGGAATTACATTTTTGCTGTTTTAGCCAACCAGTATATGCTAATTTGTAGTGGCAGCATGAAGACCTGATATAGTGACCATATAAACACAACACAGAGAATTTGAAATGTCTCCATGGCATAAAATATATCAGCTTGCACTTCTCTAGTGGAAGTTACTCCTTCTCCCTTAACAACTACTCAGATTATAATATGAACACATAGCACATGGGTTTTGTGTATGTGTGAGGGGTACGTGTGTGTGTGTGTGTGTGTGTGTGTGTGTGTGTGCGCATGTGCATGTGGAGAGCAGAGGTCAACCTAGGATGTTGTACTGGCTGGTTTTGTGTGTTCACTTGGCACAAGCTGAAGTTATCAGAGAGAAAGGAGCCTCCCTTGAGGAAATGCCTCCATGAGGTCCAGCTGTAAGGCATTTTCTCAATTAGTGATCAAGGGTGAAAGGGCCCATCGTGAGTGGTATCCATGGGCTGGTAGTCCTGTGTTCTACAAGAAAGCAAGCTGAGCAAGCCAGGTGAGCAATCCAGAAAGCAGCACCCAGCCATGGCTTCTGCACGACCTCCTGCCTCTAGGTTCCTACCATGTGTGAGTTCCAGTCCTGACTTCCTTTGGTGATGAACAGCAATGTGGAAGTGTAAGCTGAGTAAACCCTTTCCTCCCCAACTTGCTTCTTGGTCATGATGTTTTGTGCAGGAATACAAACCCTGATTAAGACAAGTGCCATCTTTAGAGGGGCCGTATACCACCTTTGATGAAGGGTCTCTACTGTCGTGGTCACCAATAGGCTAGCCTGAATGGCCATTAGGACAGGATCCCTTCACCATTCTTTCAGTTGCCTACACTCCCATAACCCTGGTGATGGAACTACAAGCAGTAGCCAATAACCCGGCAGCTTTTTACTTGGAATCTAAGGATCAAGCTCACGTTCTCATACCTACACGCAAGCACTTTACTGTGGGAGGCACCTCTCCAGCTCCCTCACATGATATTTTAAACGAGAATCATGCCCATCTTTAATTACTTTGAATTTACTTCCCAACCTTGACTTTTGTCAGGTGTGGTGATGAACACCTGTAGCCTAGCATCCGAGAAATGGAGGCAGAAGGAGCATGCATTCATTTCCAGGGCTTCAGAATATCTTAGTGGTTAAGAGCACTTGCTGCTCTTTCAGGGGGTCCAGGTTGGAATTCTAATCATGCAGGAAGCTACTTAAAACAATCTGCAACCTGTTTCCAAGATCTCCAAAGAGCTCTTCTGGCTTCCATGGGCACTGCATGTACATGGTACATATGCAGACATTCAAACAAAGCACACATAAACATAAAAATAAAAAGTATTTAAATGTTTAAAAATGTTTTTTTTTAATTAGGTATTTATTTCATTTACATTTCCAATGCTATCCCAAAAGTCCCCCACACGCTCCCCCACCCACTCGCACTTCTTGGCCCTGGCGTTCCCCTGTACTGAGGCATATAAAGTTTGCACGACCAATGGGCCTCTCTTTCCACTGATGGCCGACTAGGCCATCTTCTGATATAAATGCAGCTAGAGACATGAGCTCTGGGGAGTACTGCTTAGTTCATATTGTTCCACCTATAGGGTTGCAGATCCCTTTAGCTCCTTGGGTACTTTCTCTAGCTCCTCCATTGGGGGCCCTGTGATTCATCCAATAGCTGACTGTGAGCATCCACTTCTGTGTTTGCTAGGCCCCAGCATAGTCTCACAAGAGACAGCTATATCTGGGTCCTTTCAGCAAAATCTTGCTAGTGTATGCAATGGTGTCAGCGTTTGGAAGCTGACTATGGGATGGATCCCTGGATATGGCAGTTTCTAGATGGTCCATCCTTTCATCTCAGCTCCAAACTTTGTCTCTGTAACTCCTTCCATGGGTGTTTTGTTCCCAATTCTAAGAAGGGGCAAAGTGTCCACACTTTGATCTTCATTCTTCTTGAGTTTCATGTGTTTTGCAAATTGTATCTTATATATTGGGTATTCTATGTTTCTGGGCTAATATCCACTTATCAGTGAGTACATATCATGTGAGTTCTTTTGTGATTGGGTTACCTCACTCAGGATGATGCCCTCCAGGTCCATCCGTTTGCCTAGGAATTTCATAAATTCATTCTTTTTAATAGCTGAGTAGTACTCCATTGTGTAAATGTACCACGTTTTCTTTATCCATTCCTCTGTTGAGGGGCATCTGGGTTCTTTCCAGCTTCTGGCTATTATAAATAAGACTGCTATGAACATAGTGGAGCATGTGTCCTTCTTACCGGTTGGAACATCTTCTGGATATATGCCCAGGAAAGGTATTCCGGGATCCTCCGGTAGTACTATGTCCAAAGAAATTCACTGCTAGCTTGGACTGCGTAATGAGACCTTACTGTAAACAAGCGATTCTTTTCCTATTCCAAAGTCAGTTTCTTTTCAAGAAAAAAAATATGGGAACAGAGGCTGAAGCAACCAGCAACATATTTACATTTCAACCTGGAATCAAAATTCTTACTTCAAGTGCTATAAGAATAAAGCTTTAAGATTCACTTTATAATAAAGAGCCATAAGTATGAGTATTGATAATTCTTTAAAGAAAGGCATAAAACTGGCTAGTTCAAGCTACCAGAATCTCTGAGTTTCTTTGGTGTCCAAAAATCCATTATCTGTCTAACTATGCTTCATTCTGACTTCCTCTGGTCATAAACTTGATGAAATATTTTTCCATCTTAATGTAAGCATTAATCTCCTTTCATCTTCTTAATGTCTGTTAGGTGTCAGAGCTCAGAGTTTCTCAGCCACTCTCTGGGTCAGTGTCAGCCCTCTGCCACACACTTGTTCTTTTGGCAATTCCTGATATTTCTGTGCTAGGCAACCGACAAGAATCATCAAACCACACATGTCCACATGTCCGAGACAAGATGGAAATTAAATCAGCTAGTGGATAATCTTTGTTTTTGTTTCCCAAAGTCTAAACAGTTTTTAGAGATTGTGATCAGATTTTATATTTTAACATGGACATTTGGAAACGTTTGGGCAATTTATGTTCCTCAGTATTGTGGTGGTTGTTTTTAGTTGTCAAGGGGAATTGACTGAAGAGTGGCTGGAGACATGGTAAAGCTACGTTCCTGGCACTCCAGTGAGAGAGTTTCTAGAGACAGCGAGTGGGGAAGACCTATCACAGAGGAAGATGACAATATTTAACAGTCAGGAGAATCAAACAGAATACCAAATAAGCAAGATCATGTACTCTGTGTGTCTCTGCAGCTGAGACAACCTTACCCTTAGATATCAGAAGTCTTGTTTCTTCTGCCTCTTGATGCCAAGCCTTACAATTCACATCTTAATTTGCAGCCTTGCCTTCCTTGATTCTTAGACTGGAGTTGCACCATGCTAGCAGGTTCCAGTTTCTAGATGTCCTCGTAGGATATTTCCATTTCCTAAATCATAGTTGATTAATCACCCAATTAAACAACTGTCATCTTCCTATCTCTCTCTATGCATCAATTTATGTATCCATGTATCTCTATCTATCTATCCATCTATCTATCTATCTATCTATCTATCTATCTATCTGTTTCTCTATATCTAGATACCTATGTATCTAATCTTTGTATGTATGTATCTATATCAATATCTATCTATCTATATCTACCTATCTATCTATCTATCTATCTATCTATCTATCTATCTATCTATCTATCTCTAGGTATCTATGTACCTAATCTATGAATGTATATCTATCTATGTATCTATGTATCATTTATGTATCTATGTATCTATCTATCTTCATCACCACCACCACCACCACCATCATCATCATCTATCTGCCCACCTCTATCATCTGTTCTCTTATTCTCATTTCTATGACTACCTATATACTATGTATCTATTATCTATCACTTATGTGGTTATGTAGGATGTATCATCTACCTATCTCTCTAGATATCTCTTTTTCTGTCATCTATTCATTCATCCTATTGCCTTTGTGCCTCTGGGGTCCTTTAATGTAAGACCCAGACATTAGGGTTTAGGATTATAGAGAGCATTATCAAACAAGTCTTGGTAAATCAAACCATTGTGAGCTATAAGATGATGATAATCACTGTTTTCCTGACTCCCGAGTATCTTTATGATTCCCAGGGATGTGAGCACACTGTTAAACCTCAGGGATTGTTGTCATATGACAACAAATTTAACTATGTAGCTGCAATTCTGAGACTTCATCATGAAGTCCCTGAGTTCAGCAGGTTATTTCCATAGAAATGTGATGATCTTTCACATTTCATACATCAGCTATAGTTCATTTCAAAACTGGTCATAAGTACTTAGCTGAATTTTCATTGAAGCTACTTTTTGACAGCAATGAATGACCAAAACTGCAACAGGGAAATTAGACCTTAGATGAAAAGCTTGTCAGGGAAAAAATCTATGACACTTATAGTTCCGCAGAATCATTAATATTTGCATTAGAGCCATTGGATCCTTCAGAGAAAAGTTTGGCTTCCGGGCATGAGAGGAAGGCCTCCTCTCAGTCCTAATGCCCTGTAGATTCCTGAACCTAAGTCCAACCTAGTGTAAGTTGCTTTTTATAAGTGGTTGTGGGGATCAATCATGGACCCTGGTGTCTCTTCCGAAGAGCATCCGTCCATCCTCATGTGACACTGTGACGTCAGCCAATCAGGGTCCAGCACTCTTGCTTTCCCAGCCAATCAGGGTCCAGCACTCTTGCTTTCCCAGTTGTTTTTTTCCTTGTGGAATTAGACAATTGTAAATACACACACCCCTGTGTATGGCTTTTTGACAGATCACCCTCAACCTGGAATGATAGCGCATCTTACCCTGGTCTTGCCTTCATTCGCTAAAGGCGATGATTGTGTCCTCTGTCCCATTTCCACTTCAGTGACCCCAGGAACAGAAACATCAGCAATAAAGGCTGGTGCATGAATGAATTTATCATTTGTTATTGTTTTCAAGTAGTGAGATATTGGGTAGACTTTTTAGTTTTTACTTAGATTTTGTTCAAATTAATTTAATGAGTAGTTAAATGGGTTTCTGATATTTTTAAATTAAACTCTAACTATGGAGGTAATATTTTTCCTAAAAATCAATGTAGTATAATGCCCTAAAGTAATGACTTTGATTTTCTGATACTTTAGATTATAGTTATAGCTTACACAACTCCCTCATTTCTTCAGACTCACAAGGGGGTGGTTCCTATTTCTGGTAACTATAAAAATAACATACTCAATGATATGGAAACTCCCCACCACCATGATAAGCTTCCTCCCTCCTAAACAACAATATTACTTGGAGCTGAAATTTTCTGCTCTCTATAAACTTAGTGTATCTTAAGTCTGTCCTCTTTTCTCTTCTACTTGAACTTGTTCTTCACCAAGACCCCTGCTATTCTCTCAGAGTGATACCACCATTTGGAAGGTGGAAGCTTTCTATTGCCCTTGTCTCTGTATGTCAGACCTAGGAACTATGTTGGCACTAAGTCCTCCTGGACCTCAGGCCCAGGGGCCTCGGGATGCAGCTGCCTGCGTAGTAAACATGACCTTGCCAAGGCCAGAGTCAATATCCCTGAGTAACTCTGTATTGATGCATGAGACCAACCAAGGTCCCAAGTGCGAAACGTGCTTGTTCTCTGTGCCATCGAGCCTCAGTCCACAGAATCGAGGAGGGGATGAAGAACCTAAGAAATTCTTCAATTATGGAGTACAATGCTTTCAAATTCTATTGAACTAACTGTAAGAACCTTTAAGCCTACCTTGACCATTTGGAACAAGCTGCCTTCATCTCCTGATAGGTTTTTAACTCAATTTTCACAGTGGAATGTAAAATATTCTATAGGAACAAGGCACCTTACCAGCATAATTTCAAGGTGACTGCATCTTTTATGTAACATATGTCTAATGTCCTGAGTACAATAACTACTACTGTGTAACATGCCTTAACTTTCCATGGGCAATTAATTGATAACTGCTCTGTGGATGTTACATAAACCCTTTATTAAAATGTAATCCAATAAAGAGAGATTTAAAATTTGAATTGTTATAAAGGGCAGACTTGGGCTTTCTCTGGCTCTGTTTCTCTTGGGTTTTCTACCTTGGGCTACCAGGTTTCCACATCGCCCTAATGATGCATGCAGTGGTCAGTCCTAGGGAAAAGAAAGAGACTGGGCATCAGTGTGTTCATGGAACAATGTCAAATTAAATTGGAAAAGCACAAGTATTTGAGAAGCGGATCCTGTGGCTAGAGTTAGCCTGTGTGCCTGGACTCAGAACCTTCTGTAATGAAAGACAAATGAGCAGACGGCACGTCCACACGAGGGAATCGATAGAGCCAAAGAAAGAAGCCGCCACAGGAAAATAAAGATTAAACGGGAGATAAAGAATGATGTCTTCAAATATTGGAAAGACTCTTCACCCAATGAAGGCTTCTTTCTATTGTTTTGCTAAAGCCTGGCTGTAATTTTGATGTTTCATAAAAATTTAAGTGGAGGGTTTCTGTCTCTGGTAGCTATATAAATCTCCTAGAGGAAAGATTTTTATATGTAATTCCAATTTTGTGGCACTAAGGAAACAAAGAACAGGTGAAAGTTTTTACTGCAGGTAATTTTGTAAATTATTAAAGAAGAAACCTCCCACCACCAGGCTATAAACATGTTCTCTATCAAAAGCTAAAATAGCAAATCAACAATGCTTTTTGTAGGTATCATAAGATTACGATACTCAAATTCTAAACTGGAAATAAAACTGCCTATAAATATTTACTGGTGAAGTGACTCTGTGGTAATAAATAGCGTTTTCAAGCCAGTATAGAAAATATAAAAAATACGGAAATGTACATGATACTGAATATGCAAATTAAGCTCAACCTTATAAATGCAGCTCACACCCATGGGCATGCTGAGACTCTGGAGAACCACATTGCTGGGACTTGAGAATATTTAGGGGCATAAAATAGTTCATGACAAATCTGCTTTTAAGAAAGTAAGGATTAGACAGATAATGAGCTCACTCATAAAGTTTTGGAGATGCGTAATAATATTCATATGTACACACACATACACCACTTTTAAATATAGTGTGTGTGTGTGTGTGTGTGTGTGTGAGAGAGAGAGAGAGAGAGAGACAGAGAGAGACAGAGAGAGAGACAGAGAGAGAGAGAGAGAGAGAGACAGAGAGAGAGAAGGAGAGAGAGAGAGGGAGGGAGGGAGGGACTGACAAGGAAATTCGCTCCCCAGAGCCTGAAACAATATCTGTGCCTAGAAGTTACTAACTTCCACCCTTCCAAAGAAAACAGAAGAAACTTTGGCAAGAAGAAATATTGCTTGAAATAAATGGGAAAAAGGCTGGCTATGTGATTGATTAGTTGGGACATGTTCTTATCTTTTGACACAAACATTCATTGCAGGAGATGTTTATTTCCCTTGATTTTCAGAGAGCAGTAAAAGGAAATGATTCTGGAGGCTCATTTTGTTGCTAGATATTGTTTAATTCCAAGGGCGGGTCTTGCTTTGGTCAGGAACCTACAGGCATCTTTTTAGCTCACGAAGCTGTGATGGATGTGGTTGATTGAAGCCCTTTCACAAACTTCTGGGATGGGGACAGAATTCTGAAGAAAGCGTGCCCTGATAGAAAAAAGGCTGAGTGACAGCAAGTGGCAATTGCTGAGACAGAAGGGGAAAGGAGAGAAGGCAAGAGGAGAAGCAGCCATGGTGCTGGACAGGAAAAGTTGTTTTTCTGTGAACTACCAAGGGACTATGGGTGTTTTCAAGGTTAATTTAACAGTCTTTGCCAAGGCAACAGAAGTTTAATGTGATCGGTGGCCTGCTTCCCATTTTTGGTTATCAGATGATTATGAATATATTTTATGGGTAATTTGTTACGTCCGTCTGTAGCTTGCCATTCCTCATCTGTCCAGCGTCAGAGATGCAAAGAATGTAGAAATGACAAAGAGCTCATTCTGTATGCCCAGTTAGCAAGCCCAGAACGAAGCATACAGCTGGTACCTAGTCTACAAGTACAGAGGCTGACTGATTCCTGTAAAACCTGCTGAGGACCTGGGCCCTGGGATAACGTCATTCAGGACAGTTAAAGCACATTATAGACGATCTGGGAAGGTCTCATGGAACCTGGTGCCAACACCAGCCAATCTGTCAGTGGTTTTGTCCAGTTTCCTATTATGTTCAGGGCACAGTAATCAGGGAATGTCACCCTTGTTCTTCCTCACCTTCAGTGCCAGGGTGAAGGCCAGGTCTGGGAGAAGAAAAAAAAGTTTGGTGAGCTGCCCCAACATGAAGCCAGATGGGGAACACATCACAGGAGAAGCTGGGATGTTTGGAGAGCCTAGAAAGGGAAGTGCCAATCCCATACATTTCAAGCCTCTCTGTCAGTGTTGTCATGTGTCTTGCTAACCCCCAAGGTCGATGGGTGCTAAGAACAGGGAGGCCTATGCTGGGCACACAGTGAGTGCACTGGTGTTGAGACCAGGAGGCTACAGTATGCACACAGTTTGTGCACACCTTCCTTTGGAAAAGGTCCATCTCTCTGTGCTTCTCACAATTGGATTGAGTTGGTAGAAGAAACATAGGAAAGCCCTCAAATGTCTTTCTCCCATAAAGAAGTGAATATTCATAGAAGAGTGGGGAAAATAAAATTAGCCCCTTAGGAGCATTTTCTGAGATGGAATTCAGAATTATTGATGTGAGAAGACTCAATAGCCCAATGTCCTCCTTATCATGGAGAAATATAGACATCTCTTCCTTCTGCGGCTTCCAAACAGTATAGGGCTCTTGGCTCCCTAAGACTGTGGGAGCATTGTAATAGCATCACCCTTTGGATGGAAGGATTCAGACTGCAAAATACTTCTCTTACAAACATGAGGGCCTGCGTTTGGACCTGGATCCATCTACACTTAGAAGGCCAGGACTGGCAGTGTGTTTATTTGAATGCACACGTGTGAATTTGTGTTAGTGTAGCAGAGATGGAAGTCCTAGGTCAGTGGCAAACTCTCCAAACAAATAATTTAGCCTTTTCTAGAAGTCTCCCAGGATCCCACTCTCCCACCTACCATAGGAGTGACTTCTTATGACTGTTGGCAGAATTTACCTAATTAGATAAATCTCAGTGCTGCAGAAGCAGAAACAGGCTGCTCTTTGAGGCTCAGTGGCCAGCCAACCTAGCTTAATTGGCAAGTTCCAGGCCACTGAGAACACTGTCTCAACAAATAAGGTGGAGGGAGCCTCAGAGAAGACACCTAAAGTTGATCTTACCTACACACAGACACACACAGATAAAAGATACTCATACACACACACACACACACACACACACACACACACACACACACACACACATACACATGAAGAACAAATATAGATAGATAGATAGATAGATAGATAGATAGATAGATAGATAAATGATAGATAGATGGATATATGGATGGATGGGTGGGTGGTCAGATGGATGGATGGATAGGTAGACAGACAGCAGAGGAGAAAGAGGGAGGGATGTGTAGACATGGATTTGAGAAGTATTTGTATTCCCAGTAAATGACGGAAAACACAGACAACTTTTAATAAAGTAAATGAATGTATGAATGAGTGAATGAAAATCCTGCAAAGTGTCAGATTGCCCACCATTATATTTGTGTGTGAACTCTACCACATACTATTCATGTGACTTCAGTCATTTGTGAAAGGCAGCTAATAATATCATCTTATAAATCTTAACTAAAATAAATATATGGAGAATCTAGCACATAATAAACACACATGTGTGAATTTGTGTTCATGTGAAAGAGAAGAGGTCTGAAGTCAGAGGAAGAACCACTAAGCAGATAATTTAGCCTTTTCTGAAATCCCCCAGGCTCGAATCCTCCCACCTACCAGAGGAGTGGCTTCCTGTGATTGCAGGCAGTGTTTATAGTGAGCTGACCTCTGCATGCTTACTTACTTTCTGTCGTGTTTGAACTCGTTCCGACTGGATTCTAAAACGGAGACTGATGAATAGGAGATATTTAACTATTTCCCAATATCAAAAAATATTTAATTAATGATTTTAATTTTTTTGAGAGAAATACATTTTTATGTTTTTTAAAAAGTATTTTCTGCAACATATTCTATTGTGCATGGTTTCTAGAAATATCCATTACTTGACTGGCAATATTTAGGTTGTGAGAGGAAGAAATAATGTGTGTGACAGATGAAGCTAGGATGGGATTATTTGAAAGGAACAATAAGAAGAGACCAATTTTAAAACATCCCATTCAACAACTAAAGCATCTGAGAGATTTAATGGCTCATCTCATAGTTGCTGAGCAGAAAGAAATCATCTATTCATATGTGGTCCAGAATACAGAGGAGTAGCGAGACAAAGCTTTGCAGTGTTTCAAGCATCTTTAGTTTGTTTTGGAAAGCAAAAATGACTTTCTGTATTGTTTGCCTAAAGTGGGAAATGAACATTGGAATAATAGTAATTAATAACAAATTCTCCCACTTACAAAGCATCTTCCATCCCGCATCTTTAGAACTTTGGTGCTTTCTCAAAGGCTTGGTTTAATGTTTCTCTGAGTCTGTTGACTCAGAGTACTTGGGCGTGGTGAATGAAAGGCATGAGGCCACTCACCAGTGCAGTGAGACCAAAGACATGGCTCAGTCTAGTAAACTCTGGGCTTTTGTCACATTTAAAGAACCACTATTTTTAGAATCTCCTACGATGTGTAAAACCCTCCTCTTCTCAGGGTCAATGTGCGGTAACTGGGATCAACCTTTCCTGTTGTCATGATAAGTCAAATTAATTTTTCGTTTTTATGCACAATCATGGCCCTTCTCTTTGCTGGCCCAATGGGACATATATTAATCATTTTTAATAGCCCATTAGGCGTAGTTGTATCCTGTAACAACCAGGTCTCTATTAATTTCAAAGCCTTTAGTTTTATGCAGCATACTCAGCAATACATTTCTCCATCTGCCATGGGAAGACGGAGCCTGGAGACAATGGTCAAACAGAGCTTTGTAAGTCTTGAGTAGGTCAGATGCCCTGGTGTGTGTGTGTGTGTGTGTGTGTGTGTGTGTGTAGGACAAGACCTTCAATTATCTGAGTTAACTATACAGAATACAATGTGATCATTATTGCAAGAAAATGCCAGTAGATTATTCAAAGCATAACCGCCAGTCTAAAAGCTATGTAACAGATACAAAATAGCAGCAGGTATGCATCCATCTCATCATGTCTGCTTTGTCCTCAAAGCCTGCTTTTAATAAATAGTGGTCTTGCTCCATCCAGACAGCTCCCTTTCGCTGAAACTTGATGCCTGCCATGAATAATGGTTAATATTTACAAATGGGACATGATACATATTAACTTTGGGCATAGAAGGAACGACTTGATTCTTAGGAAACAGACATTTATTAAACATCACCACACCTGGCACAGTATCTTAGGTCACAATGAGAGGTAAGGATTATTTTCGAATTCAGAGATAAGAAACCTGAACTCCTCCACAGCGCAGGATCTGACTGACTGCATTATGAGTCCAGGGTTATCTAGTTAATAGACCTAAGACAAGATGAAATCTTATTTTGCAGTCAAGGAATTTCCTAAAAGAAGTACACTCTAAGGGAAATAAGATTTAAACTGTATTAAGATGCATGTGTAATACATATGATTGCAGATTTGCCTCATAAAAATTAGTCTGTACTCTTTAAACTGTCAAGGATTGTGCTTATCTAATTTTTATCGTGTGCCCTGTGCCCACACAGAATCTGACACTGATCGGGTAAATAAATACATGCGGAATAAATGCATGAAGGAAGGCCATCTTTCATGGGCATGCTTGTCACCTCAGAAGTGACCCCAACATCTAGATATTTTCTAGGTTGACTTACACCTTGATGCTCTTCTCTAGGGAGGAAGGAAACCATTTATTATGATAGAAATACCAGAACAAATCAATCTTCATAAGGTATGTGAAATATCATTGCTTCCTTTGAGAAGACTCAACAAGTTTCTGATGGATGGCACACCTGTCTAATTTTTATTTCAGGAATTGAGTAGACATGGTCGTGTCCCTATGCCGGGTGTTGGATACATAAAGATGAAGAAGATCCTGGTCTTTTTTTAGTAACTGGGTGACATCGTGGGAAATAATTGGGTGTTGACATCAGAAACCAGCGAGGAGAATCCACAGCTATCATCTGCTTTCCACCTTGCGTTCCTGTTTCACTTTCTATCTGCCTCTTCCTCTGCTTTTAGGCTTCAGCTGTATCTCTTCCTTACAGCTAGATTTTTTTTCCCCCAAACTGATACTGTTATCTTGTTGGAGGAGTTTGTCTAATTTATGTTTGATCTGTTTGAATTGTTTTCCCACTTCTACACTTTCCATTTTCTTTCTTTTTGCATTGGACGTGTCTCTGACCTCCCCCAAAACCCTCACCATTTCACCTTCTACCATGTTTGGGAACTTATGCTTCATAACTCTGATTCTTCAGTGATTTCATACATATTTTAATGGGAACACTTACTTGATTCAGTCTAAAGTCTTTCCTATTTTGCTCACTGCTCACACTGTAAAAGGACATTAGAGAGCCTAAACTCTTACCAACTCCTTGATTTTGATGGTTCCTTCCATGCTGTTCGTGTGGACTCCTGGGGTAGTAGAGTCAAAAGACTGTTTCTAGGGTATCTCTAAGGGGGTTTCTGGACAACTCCAGGTTTTGAACAGATGGACTCAATAAAGTAGGTTCCCTTCTGTCCTCAGTGTGGCTGAGCATCATCCAATCCAGTGAGGCGTGAATAAAAAACAAAGAGGAGAAACAAAACCCATTCTCTTTTCTGCCCCCCTGACTTGAGCAAGGATACTTTTCTCTTTATCTCCCTCTGGACTGTATGGAGTCTGAATCATTTGCTTCTCTGGTTCTTGGGTATTGGAGTCAGATTGGATCACACAAGTACTTTTCCTGGGTGTCTAGCTGTAAATGAGAGATCATAGGATTTCTCAACTGCAATAACCATGCAAGTTAATCTTACATGTTATATATTATTTATAAATATAATATAGTCAATATAATATAACGTATAGTCCATTTCTCCAGAGTCCTGATCACAACATCAACTTACCTGACTTATGACCATGTTTATTAGTTGATTCTCTCACCTTCAATAAATTAGTTGTCCATTATCACAAGTGGTGAGTTTTACATTATTCTGAACCTCCAAGATGCAGAACTTAAAGAAAAGTTTACAAGCAACTTGTGTACTTAGGGGTATGTTCTCTGAAGGAAGGTGAGGTAAAGTCGGAGGATGGAGAAGCCAGTGCTGATATGCACCCTTGGCTCTTCATCAGATTCCGAGGACGATCTGTTAGCACCATAAGTTAAGCTTTATTAAAGGATTTCCAGACTGAAGCATTACTGACAGGCTTCTCATGGCCACTTATCAACAGTTCCTATTGTCTCTTACAGACACCAACTGCTTTGTGCTTTGTGCTCATGGGTTGAATATGTGTCACATTCCTCAGGTGGGAAGAGAAAGGCGTAGTGATGTCAGGTGACAGCTGTGTGACACGGTGAAGTTAATTGATTCGACATCTTGTTTAAGGGACAGCCTAACCGTGCTGCATTCACAGCCCTTCTTAAGAGGAGTTGAAGAGACACAAAAGAAATGCCCACTGGGGCTTGGAGATGTTGATCAGTGGCACCGTGTTCACCTAGCATCCATGATCACCTAGCATGCAAGTGGCCCTTAGGACCACTCTTATTCTAACAACACAGGGACATAAAAAAGGCTCAGCTCAGGTTGGAGAGAAAGCTCATTTGGTGAAGGACTCGACTCTCACTGTGAGACCTGAGTGCAAACCCTCAGTGTGCAGGTGATGAAAAGACAGGTATCCTAGTATAGACAGATGCAATACAGGTCCAGCCTGGATGAATCCCGTGAGCTCAGTAGCTAGTAAGATCTAGATCAGTGAAAACTGATAGGCACCTGAGACACTGCACCTGAGGTTCTGACATACACAAATGCACCACATATCCACACCTGCCACATGCAACCTCCACAGGTTCTCTCTCTCTGTCTCTCTGTCTCTGTCTGTCTGTCTGTCTGTCTGTGTCTGTGTCTGTGTCTGTCTCTGTCTCTCTGTCTCTCTGTCTCTGTCTCTCTCTCTCTCTCTCTCTCTCTCTCTCTCTCTCTCTCTCTCTCTCTCTCTCTCTCACACACACACACACACCAGGGCTCAATTCAACAGTTAATCTGCAGTTAATGACTCTATATCTTTAATACCTACACACTTAACCACCAGTGTCTTCTGTTAGCTCTTGACTGTTGAATTATGCCCTTCTAAACTTCCCACAGTTGATGAGGAGTGATAAACGGGCTGATGAGCCATGGTAAGAGGAGCTTATGGATATGACAAATGAGTATTTCCAGAAGATACTATACCATTTCCTTTAGTGAAGATCTACATTGGGCGCCAAACCTTAGTGGTTTTGGTTTTCAGATCTTAGATGTGTCTTTCTCTTACCCAGTCCTTCAAAATTTGCTTCTTTGTCTCAAATCAACAACTACAAAAAAAAATGTCCACAGTGAGTTGTTTTCTCTGAAAACATGAAACATTGTTTCACTGTCTTTGGCCTTGGCTGGTGCAGTGACATAGACATAAACCATCACTTTCGTCATCTTTATTCCTGGTAAGTGAATCTCCACTTTTGCTCCCTGTATGTGAACTTTACAAACTCCTTAAAGGAATCTCAGTACCATTTAGTTTCTTTTCAGCTCTCTAAGTGTGCTTTCTCTATGATTTTGTCTTTGGGGAATTTTTGAGGCTGTTTATATCTGATTATTGGTATTGCATCATTGATTCTGGAAATAGCCCAGCTTTTGTGTGTTTGGTAATTGACTTTTTTTCTGTTTTCTTCTTTTAATTCATTCACAACTTCTGATGTGATGTTTAATTTTCAGCTTGGCACAGCCTAGGGTGTTCTTAGAGAAAAGCTTCCTAGATTGTCTAAGTCACCGTGTCTGTAGGCATGCCTGTAGGGGTTGCTTAACTATTAATTGATAGAGAAGAGTTCAGCCCATTGTGGGCAGGCATCATTCCCTAGGCAGGTGGTCCTAAGCTGCATAGGAAAGCTAGTGGAGCATACACCTACGAGCAAGCCAGCAAGTCATGTCCCTCCATGGCATCTTCCTCCAAACTCCTCTCCAGACTCCCTTTATTGATGACTGTGATCTGGAATTGTAAACCAACGAAATCCATTCTTTGTCTAAGTTGCTTTTGGCCAAGCATTTTATCAGAACAATAGAAGGAAATGAGAACAGACTGTCTTATTTTATTTTTAATTCTGAGGATATTTTCTACATCGTGTCTCCTTTAAGGGCACTCTTCATAGTTTT
Source organism: Mus musculus (assembly GCF_000001635.26). NCBI lineage: Eukaryota > Metazoa > Chordata > Mammalia > Rodentia > Muridae > Mus > Mus musculus. The sequence goes on along the minus strand of NC_000069.6, from coordinate 148,767,327 downwards.
TAAACATTTATCCTCTCACTGGCTAATTTTCTCAGTAACATTATCTTTTCTATTGTTTTTTTAACTTAAATAATTGTAATTTTCAATTTCTATGAATTCTATTTTGGTTCATTTTTTGCAATATGTATGTTCAATCCTGTACTTGGACGATTACAATGATCTTATGTTCATGCTTTTGAAATTTGCACTGATCGATGTGGTTCATTTCGCATTCAGTGTATGGCTGTGAGCTTATGAGGTCCTTTTGGGTATATTTTATTTATGTCGTTTTGCTTGATTCTTATTCATAGTATCTTCTCTTTTGATGTATTTTGTGATTTTTTTCCACAGTGGGTGGCATATTTTCCTTATACATTCCATAATATTCTCCAAGGACTGCGTTAAATTTTAATTCCTATAAAGAAGACTCCTATTTCTTCTGACACTTGCCCTTGATATTGCCAACACTGAAATATATTCAAGGAAATTACTTTCTTCTGGACTTTCTGTCCTATAAAGAACACATATTTAGTCAATCACCTATCTGTGGGCTAGCTATATTTACTGTCTGGGATCATTTCTTCTCTAATCAATCTAGAATCAAGATCATGTCTTAAATCTCTTTAACTGACACACAATGTTTTATTTCTTGTTTTCTCCTAACAGTGAAGGTGTTCACTTTTCATAGTGACTCAACATACATATCTTCTACTAGACACTATACTTGGGACAACTTTAGGTTGAGTCTTCTGTCTCCTAGTTGTCCTGTATTTGTCAAAGATGGAACTTAAAATTTCCACACTTAACAAGATTTCTCAAAGCAAAGACCAAATGTGGCCTGAACTTTACTTGAGCCCTACTACTTTGCTATTATTTCTATGGACTCCTTAATGGCATCTTTAAAACGCTTTAATATTTTATCTAGTATCACGGTATTTCAATATAGGAAAATATAAGAATATATAAAACATAAGATTTAAATAAGCTCTTGCCTCTCATTTTTTTTCTGCAAAATTGTCTTTAACATTTTACTACACTCCACTCTAATGCCTTCATTCACCTCTTCCCAGATTTCTTATCTACTATGGGTTATTCTCTCTCTCTCCTCCTCCTCCTCCTCCTCCTCCTCCTCCTCCTCCTCCTCTTTCCTAATCTTTATTATATTTTTCTAGGTAAAATAGAACAAAACTATAGAGGACAGAATATCAACAGCTTGCACTTGGCAATTGATTTATTCATTTTAATGTAGTTTTAACCTTTCAGCCACTTAGCTTTTATGTATCATTTTCTGTTACATAAAAAATAGGACTTTTCTCCCCTTTTGTTTGCTGACATTTGAAATCTTTTTAATAGGGGACAAATTGCTTTTGGGCATAAATACAACTGAATCTCATTTTCTGCAAGTCTATGCTGATGGCAAATGTAATTTAATATTCTAGCTGTAATAATAGCTGCCTTCCACTGAACATCTGGTATTTACCAGGAAACACGTTAGCTGCTTTTCCTTCATGACTTCAAATCTTCACAGCCACCAGGTAAATACTGTTGCTCTTATTATTTTTATCTATTTTTAATGAGGAAAAGTAAGGTTTCAGTGGGTGAGGCAGTTTATTTGAGTTTACACAGTGAGTTAGAGTCTCATTATGGATGGGCTGGTCCCTAATCCTGTCTTCTTTTTCCGCTCTCTGCTCCTCTCCTTTTTCAATATGTAGAACTCTAAAACAGAGCAAAAATCTCTCCCCTTGCATGATGCTTGACTCTTACGGGAGGGGATGATAAGACACGTGGTTCCGGCTGTGCTTCTCGGATACTCATTTCCTCTTCCTGGGTGGAAGTGAAGGTCTTGAGATGGGAACACTGAACCCTGTATTTTGGCTTCCTGTACACATTTCTACAAGTACCAAGAAGCTTATGTGATCAACTTTGTTTTCAGACTTCCCAAGCCAAATTTTATCTTTCTTTACCCAGAGACTCTTCAAATCATCGTTTTCTTTTCTAGGACATTTGCTATGGTTTCAATGTGGGTTGATGACATGATCAAGACAGGAGTTTGCTCTGTCATTGATATTCTAAAGTATAGTCCCAATACCTCATCTATTTTGAGTCCTTGCAATACAATTTTCCACTATAAATTGTGCAGTTTGGGCATAGTCTTCTTGTTAGCAAAGATTTTGCAGGTTTGCCTAAGAAATCGTGTGTTGGCAGAAACCAGACTGCCTCGGCCTTCTACTGAAATCCCCGTGTTAACTTCTGGGTAGCTCGGATGCATTGCTTTTTGAGGTCAAGCTCCAGTTGGTGTTTCCTTCGCACTTCTGCAGGGAGATTGCAGCCTCAAATTCCCCGGGTGAGAAGGGTGGTAAATGGCCTATGGGGATGTCTACGAAGTGTTTGAAATTCTTAAAGACAAACTATTGTTAGTGAGGGTGCTGTAATTATAAAAGAGTTCATTGTGTATTATAAAGAACAAATGTAAGTAAAGACTAGAAATGATGTGTAGCATTCAGTTTGCACAGATATATTCTTATAGCATGAAGTGGCAACCTCTGTACAGATCAAGCACTGTAAAACCCCAGTGTCCTTCCTTTAAGTCTGTAAAATAATGTGCAAGTTGCTTGCCCAAGTTAGCTATTTTCTGTGTTCTAAGGCATAGAGTTGCATATATACATAGGCATATAGGGTATATGCCTAGTCTTACTGTAGCTTCTAACTAAGACTTACAGAAGAAAGAGGACTCGGGCTAGGGGTGTGGCCAGTGATAAAGTAGCAGCCTACCATGCACAGGCCTGGATTGGATCACTGAACTGCATAAAGTAGAGAGGTCAACACAGTTGTGTTCTTAACCATCCCAGGCAGGAGAAAAACTGGCATTGCTTCCAGGAGAAGAAATAGTCCCTCCAAACACCATGTTTGGGGCAACAGTGTTTTGGTGGCTCAAGTCTAGTCATTCATTTACAGAATAATTAATGGTGAGTGTGTATGTGCTCTAGGTTGTGACCTGGGGATCCACAAAGATAGTTAGGTGAAGATGTTGCCTTCAGAGAAAGCTGGCCATAAACCACAATAAAGTGGTCGCAAGTGCCTCACAAATTGAGCAGACTTCTGAGAACGAGAGAAGGATGGTCCCTCTAGGAGACCTGGGGACAGGGAATTCGCTGACTCTGAGGAAACACCACAGTGTAACTGAAACAGAGTTCGCTGCTCCTTGGACACTGTATGAACTTTCCAGGAGCACGACGGTCATCCTTAGTTCTCCTTAGCCTCAGTCTAGCTTGGCCTGGTTGCCTTTTCCCTTCAGCCTTTCATTCTTCAGAGCAGAGGTGCATATGGTTAAAGAAATGAGGGGTTGGAAGTCACCAGGAGGACATGGCCCACAGAATCAACCTAGCAGGGCTCATAGGGGTTCACAGAGGTTCACAGAGAGTGCAGAAACTGCAATCACGCAGCCTGCATGGGTCTGCACTGGGTCCTCTGCATATATGTTCAGGCAGTTAGCTGGGTACTCTTGTGAGACTCCTATCAGTGCGGGTGGAGGTGTCTCTGGCTCTTTTGTCTGCTCTTCAGACCCCTTTCCTCCTGGATTTTGTGGCTTAGCATTGACACAGGGTATATGTCAGGCTTATTGTAGCTTGTTATGCTGTGTTAGGTTGCTATCTCTGAGAACCCTGCCCTTTGAAGGGAAGTGGAGGAAGAATGGACTGGGGGTTTAGGGGGGCTAGGAGGAGTGGAGAGAGGGGAAACTGTGGTCAGGATATATTGAAAATAAAGAAACAAACCCAAGAGAAAGCATATACTTATATATGAAATAAGAATGGAAACACAAAAAAGAAAGAGAAGGAGGAGGAGGAAGAGAAGAAGAAGAGGAAGAGGAACCCGATCTTGCTGCTCCAGAGGCTGGCTCAGAAACTGAGCTACTAGACAAAGAGTCCTGGGATTTGATTTTGGCTCATCATTACCTGCCCTGGGTTTTGTTTCCTAATGTGGTTCATCTCATTAATGCAGCAGCTCTCGATCTCCAGGGAGCAGTGAGACTTGTAACAGGCCTTTCTAGTCCTCCTCTCAGCCCCATTCACTCTCCATTCTCTCCCACACCCACAATTACCCTGGTGAATCAGTTCCTTTCCTCCATTCAAGTGTCTGGCAGGATATCCACGAGGCTGGCCCTCACGGAAGTCTGTTAAGAGTGTCTTCCATGGTGTGGGGATATTTCAAAGAGGATTGAAACTGTTACTTTTTTAGCATATCCCTAAGAGAACATGATTTTTTGGTGGCCCAGGGTGCTTGCTGTCACCATCTTTACAAAGTGGTTTTTGGGGTCTGAGAGCTTCACTTCCTTCCACTTGAGTCGTGACTCCTGATGGTTGCCGACAACTTCAGAGTAAACGGACGTAGCACCTTATATTTCTGGCTAGGGCAGATATGGAACAGGAAAGGGCATTCCAGGACTTCACTGGAAGCCCATTGATATTTATTTTCAGAGGATTCTTGAGACAGACAGCACATGGCTTGCCTCCCGCATTGGTCTGGGTGTCTCCTTTCAGCTAGCGCTTCCTGACTTTTGATGTGGTGTGACACACGCTTTGATGCTCCAAGCCACTGACTGTGGAGGAAGTGCAGTGTTTGTGGCTTATCAGCTGATGTGTAGAGAATACCAAGTCTAGAAACTTCTCACAGTGGATGCACCAGGGACTCCACAGGCTGTGTGATAACAGTGGACAGCTCGTTTGCTGCAGGAAGAACCTAGGAATGAGCCTTGAGTCCACGGGTCTGCATAACATGCTGGGGAACTCAGCAGGCTAGACATAGGCTAAGACATCTTCAGGACTTGGTCCCTCTGTCCAAGGAAAAACTGTCTGTGGTTCTCCCAGCTTCCGTTAGCTTGCTGGTGACCTCTAGGATTCTGAGAGTTGTACACGTGACTTTCTAGTCCTCCATCTTCATAAGGTTTCCTTCTTGTGTGACTTCACATGATCTTTGATTGCTGGAGATATTGATGTAGACATTGGTCACACTGAATGAAAGTGTTCCCTTATGACCCCATTTGAATTTGGTTAGTTCTATCAAGGCCTTATTGCCAAGTTAGACCCAATGCTGCTGTACTGAGGGATAGCTGTTGACTTTATTTTAACATGACTCAGCTTAAACTGTAACAATTAACTAATGTGATTGCTGAGGGGTTCTTTTCTCTGCTTCCCACCCTGATAGGATCTCCCTGTGATTTCTTTAAGTCCTGGGTAGTGACCAGTTTGGTATGACTTTCTATATCCAGTTGCCTGCTTAATTGTTTCTTTTCTACCACAATTGGTGAGATTCTTGATGCAAAGGCCCATGGTTTGTACTGCTAATAGTTTATCACAATGCCTAGAACACAGGGAGTCCTGGCTGAATTCATATCAACAGGAGACAAGGTGAGAAAGAAAATTCTCTACCTGTGATTTGAAAACACTTAGCACTTATGGTGATACTGTGTCCAAAATAGAAAAACAGTGTATCAGCTTAGAAAAGAGGTGATTTGTTACCTAAGTGGCCAGAAGGTACATCTGGCTTTGCTGAAGAGATTTTGCAATGTGCCAAAGTCTAATTTGAGAAGGGACAGGGTTATAGCTCAATCCTTTGCCAGTCTCATTTATTGAAGAACTGTAGGCTGGGCAGGGCTATGGGACAAGTGTCTTTTAGATAATGGAAAGACAGCATCATCAGGATCACAGGGAACCTACCCCAAAAAGGTGGCTATTGCTCATGACTTGACCTTACCCTCCAGTATCCATCATGACCTTTAGAAAAGCACTGTTTTCTTTTTGAGACAGAGTGTCACTACGTAGCTTTATCTCTTCTAGAACTTCCAATTCTCCAGCCTCAGCTTTGAGACTGCTGGGGTTATAGGCATGTGCCCCACACCTGGCTATCAACCCAACCCTTTCTGCTGCTCTTTGTAGTTAGCATTAGGATCCAAAATGGAGGTTACCCAGGATAAACATATGGAACCTAATGAGAACTAACTCTATGGTAAACACTCAAAAAGATTGTCATGAAAATGTTTCCTCACTTTAAATACAGTGAACATTCTAGATAGGCCAAATGATCATTTTAGCTAAAACAAAGGTAAATAAAACAAAAACAAATGTATATGAGTAGATTCAACTTCAGTAGGTTTAGAAGCCAATGTTATTTTTATATGATAAATACGAGCAGATGTATACAAGTTATATTATTTTTTAAAATAAATTGTGAAGGTGGTCACAATGGCTTAATTAAGGAGGTGGTTAGCGCCTTAGGAGCCTGAGACAGAAGACAGAGTTGGCGCCAGCCTGGACTGCACAGCCAGACCCTGACTCAAAAGCAGCAACATAGAGAACTGTGATCCAGCCCAGCCTTGTCTTTCTCCATGATTCATTCCCTTCCTTCCAGAGAGACTGAAGTAGAAAGATGACCCTTATCTTTATGGAATCCATCACTGTGCAAGATGAACAGATATCGAGAATGATGGGAAAATAGGAAGGATAGAAGGAAAAGAGAAGAAAGAAAAAAAGAAAAGAATGTTTCACTGAACTCTGAGGATAGAATGGGCTCTCCAGGGGCAGTGCTGTGGGGAGCTACTGTATCAGCCTTGTGGCTACTGTGCCATGGCCTTCCGGGCAATGCCAACCAACACCAAAGCATGGTGGGAAGTAAGTGGAGGTATATTAATCCCATCTGTGCTGGGCTCCTCATTGAGCTGGATGAGTGTCCCTTAGCAGGCTGAATCCCTCCCTGCTCAGTCGTGCTTGTATCTTGCAACCATCTCCAAAATTACCTACTGGGCTCTTCCCTTGGTGCAAACGTTCACTTCCAGGAGGATGAGGAAGTCTCCGCAAGGGGTTACAGGATTAAGTGTGGGATTAAGTACAGGGTCAATGTTCCATTGCGCCCTTCTGTGCCGTTCCCTTCCAAGATGGGCCTTCATTTTCTCACTCTACCATATCCTGGATACTGGTAAGAGTGTTTTTCACTCTGAGATGCTGGAGTTCAAGAGTAAATAAGGCTGAGCTTGGTCTTCCTTGCCTCATTCTCAGGCACATGTCCTCAGAAGCTAAAATGTCAGAGCTGAGCCCTGTGTTCAAGGCTATTCTCCTTACTGACCTGAGTCTCTGAACCTGAGCTCCAAATCATGAAAGGCTTTAGGTTCTGAAGAGCATAATTTCTCTACATCCCCTTTCTTCTCTGTAACGTTTATAGTGAAGCCTGTGGCGCTAAATGCACCAGTGTTCTCTCTCCTCCATTCAGGTTCTTCATATTCCTGTGGGGAGTTCTTCAGAACTCTAATCCCTAAGGGTGCTTCATGTTAAATATATTAAAACAGATTTCTCTGCTGGGGAGACTTTTATATGCTAAAACACACTGTGTGTTTGCAAGAGCTAGCTTGAGGAGTTAACATTTCCAATCTAACCTGGCCTGGGAATTGTTCTACAGAACGCCTTGGAGGGATTCTATTCCACCTAGTAAAATCAGAGGATTGTGGATGCTATTTTCCCTAATCGCATCCACACAAAACTTTCTGCAAGTCCCTGACATTCCGAGAACAAGGCATTGCCATGACCTGCTTTTTCATATGAAGAGTCTGAGGCTTGGGTACTGAAGTCAGGTCTCTTCGCCTATGGAGTTAGGCCATGGATCCTTGCCAGGCTCCACAGTGTCCCCGTGACTGTGAAGTGTAGAGACCCATGAGTCACTTCTTAAGTAGCTGAGGGTAAAAGTATGTGCATATGAAAGAAGGAAGACTATGTTGTCAGCTTTCTTGTGCTCTGTGGAGTTCCTGGAGAGATAAACACAAAAATGGATTAAAAAGGTCTTTTTCAGGGGAGGAGGTGATGTTTAGTGGGAGAATAAAAAGACCAGTCATTATCACTTCTATCTAGCAACCTGGAAAGGTTGGGGTATCTTTCCTGAGGACATGCGACTTTTAGGGTGCTGTCCTTTTATCTAATTTCAATACTCTATTCTGTTTTAAAAACTCCTATATTCTGCTCACCTCAAAAATTCCCATCACCTTAAAAGTTAGAAGCTGACAGAAGCAAGATCAAAGATTTACACATGTGCCCTTGTGAAAACACACACACACACACACACACACACACACACACACACACACACACACGTACACACACATGCACATACACACATGCACATACACACATGCACACATACATGCACACACATGCACACATACAAATGTGCACACACACATGCACACACACACACACACACACACACACACACAAATGGGTTTAGATTCTCCCTATAGCAGTGGCTACTTATTCCGGCTGCTTCATCTTCCCGAGCCTCTGATTGTACTTCATTAACATGATGGAGCAAGGGGAAAGCATCTATGTGCTGAGTATCAGAATAATGAGAATGTGAAGTACTTAGTACAGAGAGGATCTTTCCTAAATGGTATTGGTACTAGAGTTTTCAACATTCCAGCTCTTTCTGAAACTAGTGACTGAGTCCCTGAGAACCTTTCCAGTTATGAGGGGACAAGTCTCACACAAGCAGTGGGCAAAGCAGGAAGCATTTTACAACAGGGATGGCAGCTACAGTTAATGCCGATACCTCACCAGCAGGAAAAAGCCTCAGCTCTCCATCGTCTGAGCTGACTGCAAGTACCCTGCTACCAGGTAACCTTCTGCTGAGTGGGCTTGTTGGCTAGCAGCCTGCCTTTTCTCTCACAGCCTCACTCACTACCTTGCTGGTGATTTGGGACTTTGAAGAAGCAGACAATGAGAGATTTAGAGGGTTCTGACGTGGATTCTCTGGCTTTATTTGCCTTTTTCCCAGAGATGGAGCATTTGTGTCTATGGTCGTAAGATCGATTGCTGAATCGTGAGGCAGAAATGAAAGGGAACAGAGACCACTCCGTCTTCCCCTTTCAGCTCTGCCCAGCATTGGCCACAGTCCCGGGGACAGCCAAGGGACGAACATAGAGGGTCACATGGGAACATCCAAGGGATGAACATAGAGGGTCACATGGTTTTAGCATGCCGATGCAGCCACCGTGAGTGCGCACTTATCTCAGAGGAAAAAGATAAAATAGAAGATAAAAGATGTTGCTATCTAATTTATTCGAATGGCTCTCAAAAATGTCACATGTCATGTCCTGATTTGATTTCCAGGAACGAGAGAGATGTTCTCAGAGCTTTGTTAGGAGACTCACTTTAGCCCAGGGTGCTCTTTTATCCAGCCACAGTAACTAATAGCTTGCCATATCAGATAAAAATAACGTATTTTGTAATTAATATTTTAATTTACCAAGATGTGGGTTAAATGGTGACTAGACTTCTCTTCCCCATGGTAATAATGAGCCCAGGCAATTTCCAAGGAAGAAGAGCAGCCAGGAGTTTAATACATTTGATTAAGAACATGCTTCCACGGTGGCTATTGCCTTCCTACTTGCAAGAGAGAAACAAAACTCAGGCTTAGCTTATTTTGGAGCTGCGGGGGGTCTTATGGCATCAAAAGAAGAGGAGAAAATGTTTATGGATAATTACAGGCAATTCACCTCATCAGCCCTTTCTCCTCTCTCTCCTCTCTTCTTCATTCTCTTCACAATACATGCTAATTGCCACTTCAGTGACCTGAGGAATTTTCTTTTTTTCTTTCCTGAAGTAACTTGCATGTTTGGCTGTTGCTCACACTTGTAATTGACGGCATAAATCAATGCACCGCCATTAGTTCATTGGAAAACAGAGTGTGAGTTATTTCCTGTGCTGCTATACTAGCTGGTTTGATGTGAGTTAAGCTCAAAGCAGGGGACGACGGGTCTGCATGGAGCCTCTCTGACAGAACCGGGACTGGACGCGGCTCACAGCTTGCTTTGGGATCTTCTGCTTAGGGTGAGATTAGAACCCAAGCTATGGTCCTCTAAGGAGTGAGTGAAGCTAAGCAAGTCAGAACCGAAGCTTTGTTTTAGACTCTGTTCTTTCTTTTCCATGTGTGTCTGTCTATTTCTTTTTAAGCTTCGCATTTCAAACTTTCATTCCTGCCTTTAATTTGAATGGCCCCTTGTTATTAGACGCGTTCTCACGACCGGCCAGGAAGAACACCACAGACCAGAATCTTCTGCGGCAAAGCTTTATTTCTTACATCTTCAGGAGCCAGGGTGCAAGAAGCAAGAGAGCAAGAAGCAAGAGAGCGCAAGAAGCAAGAGAGCGCAAGAAGCAAGAGAGCAAGAAGCAAGAGAGCAAGAAGCAAGAGAGAGAGAAAACGAAACCCCGTCCCTCTTAAGGAGCATTCTCCTTCGCCTCGGACGTGTCACTCCCTGATTGGCTGCAGCCCATCGGCCGAGTTGACGTCACGGGGAAGGCAGAGCACAAGTAGTCATAAGATACCCTTGGCACATGCGCAGATTATTTGTTTACCACTTAGAACACAGCTGTCAGCGCCATCTTGTAACGGCGAATGTGGGCGCGGCTCCCAACATCTCCCCCTATCCTTTTAATAAGAGCAAATAGGCCACCCATATTAATGAGAGTGGAGATAGAGGTCAAATCCCCAGTGTGTAGGTAAAGGAGCCATGTACAGGATTAGCTCTTAGGCTCACAAGCTTTTACCCAGAGCAACCCTGACCTGCTCCCGTGTCGTTTTGCCTGGGGGAAGGGAACTAGGACACTGAACCTTCATGAAAGATGACATGTCTCCCTAGAATAGGCTCATATATGCCGCAGAGCCTTTCCATTGCAGTGCTTAGCCGTGCAACTCTCTCGGGCTGCTGAAGCACACTCACTCTATCCCGTGCAATGAGTCTAGCCTCATGGGATATAAGAGCTGAGTGGCCAGCGACCTATTGCCTAAGCATAGATAACCATATATCAGGGGGAGCTCCATGTTCTAGTCCTGCAAGCGCCTGGGCAATAACCACCTTGTCTCTCCTAGTTTAGGCCTTAAGCTTACAGACCAATCAAAGAAGCAACACTAATCCACAGCAAAGTGTATCTCCAAATAATATTAATCCCACCCATTTTTTAAAGAAAGAAAATGCTGAGGAGATCCAATTGGGTAATCCTTTGGTCAGGGACAGGTCCAAGCGCGTGGAGTTGACCTGAAGTCTCAATTCCCGAAGGATCTGTTCAAATTCAGCCATCCAATTCTGTAACATATACTGAAAAAGACTTTTTGACAAATTAGCTGCCCTAGTAAATTTAACATACTGAATGGAAATAACACACAATCCCGGAAACTTTTGTTTACATCCCTGCTGAGTTATTTGTCATAATACATTTAGTTGTATCTGGACAAGATCTATGAGTTGATTAACCAGCATGAGACCTCCCTGTATCTTGACATTAGCTGAGGCCTGTTCATCTATGACTGTAGTCACTGAGGCTGACAAAGTGTTAATGGTGTCAGTCATCTGGACCTGTCCAGACAGAGCCAAGGCTGTCTGAATTAAGGCCAAACCCAGTTCCTAGTTAGTGGTAAAAAAGCAGGAGAATACTTGAGCATTATACATCACCGTCATTGGGAGTGGAAATGTCGACATTATTCCCCAACGCTGCTCTCTCTTTATTATTGACGCCCTGGACATCACCAAGACGAGGGACATTAGTATTCCCTTGGTCAGTCTGGATTTTTCGGGTGAGTCTTTCTGGTACCCAAAATGGGTTGTCTTCATTCTGTGGGAAAACACAGATAGCTCCCCTGGATCTTATCAAGATAGGATCCGGGCCATACCATTTATTATCAAGGACATTTTTCCATTTAACCATCTCATTGGGCCTATCTGGCTCTGAACAATGACGTTCAGCCGCAGTATGGCCATGAGCATCAATATTTAAAAAATTGAGTGTAAAGAGTGCCAAAGACACAGACACTCTTGGTGCTCGGGATACAGTCTCCTCAAAAGTTCCCCTCTTCTGTTTTATAAGATAGGCTTTGAGGGTGCGATGCGCACGCTCAACAATACCCTGTCCTTGAGGGTTGTACGGAAGTCCAGTCAGGTGGGTTACGTCCATCTGACGGCAGAACTGCTGGAATTTTTGAGACGTATAAGCTGGTCCATTATCAGTCTTAAGGAGTCTGGGTTTCCCCCAAGCACTCCATGCCTCAAGACAATGTTGAATCACATGTGAGGTTTTTTCTCCGGTTAACGGAGAAGCAAACATGATGCCAGAACATGTGTCAATGGACACATGGAGATATTGAAGTTTTCCAAAGGAAGAAACATGTGTAACATCCATTTGCCAGACCTGTAGAGGTCGAACACCGCGTGGGTTAATTCCCACATGAGGAACTGGCAAGAACTCACAGCAGCTTTGACATTGAGTAACAATGTCACGGGCTTCTTTTCTTGTCAAGGAGAAACGACTGCGTAATGTTTCAGCCGTCACATGAAAATTGTTATGAAAATTTCTTGCAGCCTCTACCGGGGATGATAGGGCAGCAGCCACCACTTTAGTGGCCTTATCTGCCAAATCATTTCCCAGAGCCATGGGGCCAGGTAGGCCTGAATGGGCTCTAACATGAGTAATATAAACAGGAGATCTTCTAGATAACAAAACTAATTGTATCTGCTGAAAAATATTGGCAACTCTACTGGAAGGCTTAATCACTCCAGCCACTTCTAAAAGATTTACTGCATTTACCACATAACAGGAATCTGACACAATATTAAGGGGTTCTAAAAAGGTTTTTAAAACTTCTAAGACCACTAAACATTCTACCACTTGAGGTGAATTTTCATTATATTGTTTGGATACCACTTTACCATTAGCCACATAGGCACCTATGCCAGTTTTTGATCCATCAGTATATACCACAATCCCATTTTTAAGTGGGTTTCTTACTGTTATTTGTGGAAACACAACAGATTGATTTTGGGCAAACTGTAAGATTGGATGTTTTGGATAATGGTTATCTATTTTTCCTGAAAAGGAGGTAACTAAAACTGCCCAATCATTAGATGCGGCTGCCAAGGTTTGAACCTGTGCAGCGGTATAAGGTACAATTAAAAGATATGGACTTTGCCCAAAGTGGGTGATTGCTGCTTTTAGGCCTTTAAGGGCAAGCTGTGCAATTGCATCAGGATACCAATCTATTATTTTAGCTGGGGATACGTTTGGATGGATCCACAACAATGGCCCATTCTGCCACAAAACTGCAGTTGGCAATTGTGCTGTCTTAAAGACACACAAACTGAAAGGCTGCGAATCCTCAATACGTTGTAATTGTGCATTCTGTAAGGCCTTTTCCACTTTTTGTAAGGCCTGGTTAGCAGCTAGAGTAAGAGTCCTAGGGGAGGAGATATGAGGATCTCCTTCTAAAATACTAAACAAAGGCCTTAACTCAGCGGAAGGAATCTTTAAAAAAGGTCTAAGCCAATTAATATCTCCCAACAGCTTCTGAAAATCATTTAAGGTATGGAGGTGATCTCTTCTTATCTCTACCTTTTGGGGCACAATCTTATCTGGGGACACCACAGAGCCCAAGAATTGTCCTGTATCAGAAATTTGGACCTTTTCTGTGGCTATCTGTAAACCCCACTGACTTAAAGTTTTAAGTAGAAAAGGATATGCCTTTTGTAGCATGGTAAGGTCTTTATGGCACAGGAGGATGTCATCCATGTAAAGGAGCAAAATTAAAGAGGGGAATTGTTCCCTCACTGGCAAAAGAGCTTCTTGCACATAAAGTTGACACATAGTAGGACTATTGGACATTCCCTGTGGTAAGACCTTCCATTGATACCTCTTATCAGGTTCCATGTGATTAATAGAGGGGATGGTAAAGGCAAATCTGGGCCTATCTCTTGGACACAAAGGTATAGAAAAGAAACAATCTTTAATATCTATAATAATTAAATTCCAGCCACGTGGTAAGGCGGAAAGTACAGGGAGACCCCTCTGTACTGGGCCAAATAAGTTCATTTGCTCATTAATGGCTCTGAGGTCATGGAGCAGTCTCCACTTTCCTGACTTTTTCTTAATTACAAAAATTGGAGTATTCCAAGGTGAGGTAGATGGCTCAATATGGCCTAGTTTTAATTGTTCCTCTACCAGTTGAATCACAGCTTCTAGTTTTTCAGAGGATAGGTGCCATTGAGGAACCCACACTGGGTCCCCTGTTTTCCATGGTATGGGTCGTGCTGCCCCAATGGCCGCTAAGGAAAACCCAGACCCTGTCTGTCTTGGTTTCCATTAGGTGAGATGGGCTCTATCCTTCCCTGTTCTTGATGTCCTAACCCTTTTCCTTCTTTATAACCCATCTTTGCCATGATATTTTTTGCTTTAGCTGAATACCCTCCTGATGGGGCGTTTTCATTGGACAAAATAAGGCCCAAATGCTGCATAATATCCCTTCCCCAGAGGTTAACCGGGAGTGGGAGCACATAAGGTATGAATTTCCCTTGCTGCCCTTCAGAGGATTCCCACGTCAAGGCAACGGAGCTTATAGTGGGACATGATTGATATCCTAGGCCCTGTAATGAATGAGATGACTCTGTGGTGGGCCATGCTTTGGGCCACCAATGTGTAGAGATTATACTTTTATCTGCTCCGGTATCAAGGATGCCTTCAAACTCTTTTCCATTAATCTTAAGGCGGAGCTTAGGTCTATCATTTAAAGATACAACCAAATAGGCAGAATCATTTCCTGAGGAGCCCATTTTCTTTATCTCAGGTCCTGCAGATTTCTCCCTGGTATTATCAGGGAGGAGCAGCAGCTGAGCTATCCTATCTCCTTTACTAATAGAAAAAACGCCCTTAGGGCTTGAGCACAGGACCTGTATTTCAGGGGAATGTTGACAATCCATAACTCCAGGGTGGACTACTAAGCCCTGCAAGGTGAGTGAACCTCGGCCGAGAATAAGGCCCATGGTTCCCGGGGGCAAGGATGGTATAGGCTCCACCGGCACCGGCTGAATACTCATTTGAGGCATTAATAGGAAGTCGGAGGCGGCACGCAGGTCCACCCTTGTGGGTCTTCCTGGGTCGCCTCTCTGACTGCTTCCTGGGTCCTGACAAACCGGTTCCCATATCTTTGAGGGCCCTGGGACCGAGGGCCCGATGACCCGTTTTTTGGCACATCAGTTGATTGACTATCAGGTGGGGGAAGGACTCTGCCCTTTATATCCCTCACAGAGCGACACTGGTCAGCTCTATGATAACCCTTGCCACACTTAGAGCAAAGAGTGAGAGTCCCTCCCTGTTTATCTGGAGCTCTGCAATCTTTCTTAAAATGCCCAGGCTTTCCGCAGTTAAAACATGTCCTCTGATCATTTCTGCTCATGGAGCGGTTCTGAGATTGGAGGATGGCGGCCGCTAAGCCTGCATTGGTGAGAGGTCCCCCAAGCTCTCGACAGACCCTGAGCCAGTCTTGTAAGCCTTTGTTCTTTCTTGGGGCTATGGCCGCTCGGCACTCCTTTGTGGCTTGCTCATAGATTAGCTGTTCTATCAGAGGCGCAGCTTGCTCTGACTCTCCAAAAATACGCTCTGCTGCCTCTGTCATTCTGGCCACAAAATCTGAGAAGGATTCCTGAGGTCCCTGGATTATCTTTGTTAACTGACCAGTGGTTTCACCTGCTCGAGAGAGCGCCTTCCAGGCCCTAATAGCCGTGGAAGAAATCTGGGCATAAGCTCCCCAATGGTAGTTTGTCTGATCAGCAGAATAAGCTCCCTGACCCGTTAACAAGTCAAAAGTCCAATCTCTCTGCTCTGGAGTCAAAGCAGCTGCGTTTGCTCGGGCCTGCGCTTGTGCAGCTTCGTGCCAAAGCGCTCTCCATTCCATATATTTGCCCATACTAGGGAGAGCGGCTTTTACAACCGTTTGCCAGTCGGCAGGAGTTAGTGCCATGCCAGC
Source organism: Mus musculus (assembly GCF_000001635.26). Taxonomy (NCBI): domain Eukaryota; kingdom Metazoa; phylum Chordata; class Mammalia; order Rodentia; family Muridae; genus Mus; species Mus musculus. The sequence goes on along the minus strand of NC_000069.6, from coordinate 148,751,526 downwards.
GAGCCTGTCTAACTGCACCAAGGTAAAATTAGCATTGGTTCCGTATTTACGAACCGACTCGGCAATTTCCTTAATTTGTAAGTATTCTACCGGAGCGTGGACACGCCCACCCTCGGCTCCTTCAAAGACCGGAAATGCCTGTTGTATTTTCCTTTGTTCCTCTCTGGGAATGAATGAGTCTGCGCACTGCCTCTCTGCGCACTGCCTCTCTGCGCATTGCTGACGCACTACGCAGGGCGGGGACTCCACATAGGGCGGACCTTGAAGCCGACTGCCCTGAGGCCAATCAGCAAACTGGCCTTCGCCAGCCGCTTTTGGCTTTTTTCTTGACCAATTAGCTGGCTGGTAATGGGCTGCTTCTTCCTCCCAGTCTGTTTCCTCAGAGGAGGATTCTTCACCTGCTTCAGAACTACTAAGAGCTGGCTCCCCGAGCCCATCCAGCGATGAGCACAGGCTCCTTTTCCTAGAGACCTCCGCTAATTGATCTTTCTTCTTTTCCCTTTTTCCTCTTTTTCTTCTAATCTCTCTCCAGGTATTCCTACCTAACCTTAACTTTTCCTCGGGTTCAAGACCCTTGGAAAGGCCTGTATACTTATTTTGTGTACCATATTTCCTCTTTGTTCCTACTCTCTCTCCCCGCTTTACTTCTGATAGCTTGTCCTGAATTTCCTCTAGAATTTTCAACCCTATCTTAATCACTTGATAACATGTGAAAAGGAACAAAAGGGCTCCTAACACCAGAAAAAATTCAAGGCCAAACATATTCCACTTTACTTCTGATAGACTGTCTTGAATTTCGTTAGAAAGTTCAAGATCGGACTTACCTCGTAAAGCTGTACTCACTGGTACTCTCGTTCCCCAGCTGAAAAGTTCTGAATTCATACAGTTGAATCCTTCTTAACAGTCTGCTTTACGGGAACCTTTATTACCGCGACCCGCAGTTCTGGTTCTGGAATGAGGGATCTTCCTTGCGCCAGTCCCGAGTTTTTTCTCGTCCCGGGTTTCAGCACCAATTGTTATTAGACGCGTTCTCACGACCGGCCAGGAAGAACACCACAGACCAGAATCTTCTGCGGCAAAGCTTTATTTCTTACATCTTCAGGAGCCAGGGTGCAAGAAGCAAGAGAGCAAGAAGCAAGAGAGCGCAAGAAGCAAGAGAGCGCAAGAAGCAAGAGAGCAAGAAGCAAGAGAGCAAGAAGCAAGAGAGAGAGAAAACGAAACCCCGTCCCTCTTAAGGAGCATTCTCCTTCGCCTCGGACGTGTCACTCCCTGATTGGCTGCAGCCCATCGGCCGAGTTGACGTCACGGGGAAGGCAGAGCACAAGTAGTCATAAGATACCCTTGGCACATGCGCAGATTATTTGTTTACCACTTAGAACACAGCTGTCAGCGCCATCTTGTAACGGCGAATGTGGGCGCGGCTCCCAACAGCCCCTGGCATGCATTTAAACTCATAATCACTTATGTTGCAAAAACCGAACTTGGCGACTTTCCGAAAAAGCATTGTGAACAGTCATTCACAGCAGCTTCCCCAGGGACGGAGAAAATTCAGTCACCTCCAGGCAACTTTTAGCTGAAGTTTTGAAATAACAAGACCCAGGGTGGGAGCTAAGCTCCTGAAATGGAAGGTGTTTCAATTCTGCCCTACAATTTGAACCCTGGTCATTGATGATACATTGTATCGACTTACAGAAAAAAGTGACCACAAGGGAATAGGTTGGCCCTGAATACTTTTGACCCAAGAGTTTGGACAGATTGCTTTAAATCCAGGTGAACTGAACAGTATGGACCAAAGGGTCCCATGCAGAGTAAGTGCGGCAAAATGATGCTGAATTCAATGGACTGAGACATGGATAACAACGGGTGTGCCATAGTGGCCATCAGCTTCGGACAAAGTGACCTCACTGCTTGCTTGTGAAGGGGCAGCCCAAGGTATCTGGAAGTAGAGAACAATGATTTTAAATTAATTATTTGCTAGAGAGACTATAGGAGCAGAAGGGGAAGAAAAACAATTCTAACAATGCCAAATATGTGAGCCTCAGGGAAGCCAGAAGTTTGAAAGCCAGACAGGCTGACACAGGCCTACAATCCCAATATAACACTAAGGATGTTAAGGCAGGAGGATTATAGTTCAAAGCCAGCCTGAGCTATGTAGTGAGAAACTCCAAGCACCCCAAAAAAAGATTTGGGCCCTACTTCGAAATTTGCTTCCCATAGACTCATTACCACTTCTAACTCTCACGTCTAAGCCACTTGGGTGTGGAAGGCATCCTGTCTCTGACTCTGTCTGTCTGTCTGTCTGTCTGTCTGTCTGTCTGTCTCTTCCTGTGTGTGTGTGTGTGTGTGTGTGAGAGAGAGAGAGAGAGAGAGAGACAGAGACAGAGACAGAGACAGAGACACACAGAGAGAGAGAGAGACAGAGACAGAGAGACTGGGGAGTACATACTAGGTAAGCACTCCACAGCTGAGCTGCATCCCCCAAGCAGGGTTTTAAGGTTTCTATTTTTGTTTTTATAGCTTTGATTTTCAGCTTCATTTTGCATGCAGAAACAGCCAAATATTTTCATTGCATGTGAAGCACATTTGGTCCAAGTTCTAATTTCAAGAAAAGTTAAAACAGAAGATTCCAAATAAAGAGCGATTTTTTGGAGAGAAGATGCAGATGAGGGGGTTGCTCGAATTCTTAGCTGTCCTGGGAGTCAGTCAGTCACGCCTCAGAGTGGAAGCGCTAGGCTTCAAGGAAAGATAAAATTGAACACATTAGAGTCTATCTGTGTACCTCTAGCATCCTGCATTCACTTCTCTGAGAGATTGTTGTCTGTCCCATCAAATGTTTTCTCTCTTAGGAATCTATTTAGATCCTAACTACTGATCAAAGTTCATCCAACCTTAGTTTGAGGAAACCCAGGAAACTGGGATTAGTCAGAATTGACAGTGAATTTGTGGACTGAGAAGTTCGATGCCCTGAGAATGACTACCTGAAAATTAAATAGAACATTGTACGTCCAGGCTGTTTGGTGTTTCACGTATACCAAACAGGGCATGTTTTAGAGAAACACATCTTTATGATGAAAGATGGTCTTGTTCTGAAGATTAGGTATTTTTTTGTTCTTTATTCCCCACTTTTAATGATTTTACTTCTTAATTACTCAGCTGGGTATAGACACATTGGCCATCTTCCTGATTTTTCCAATGTTCTAGGCTCTAGTACACCCATGTCACACATGATATCCTCATACAATGTCCTGACACAATGTCCTTACATGATGTCCTGCACAGTGTTCTCACATAATGTCTACACATGATGTCCTTACATGAAGTCTTCACAGGATGTCCACATATGATGATATCCACACATAATGTCCTCATATAATGTCCACATATGATGTCCACATATGATGTCCTCACATGAAGTCTTCACATGATGTCCACATATGATGTACTCACATGATATCCTCACACAATGTTCACACATGATGTCCACATATGATGTCTTCACATGATATCCACACATAATGTCCTCACATGGTGTCCTCATATAATGTCCACATATGATGTCCTCAATGATGTCCACACATGAAGTCTTTACATGAAGTATTCACATGATATCCACACATGATGTCCTCGTACGATGTCCTCATACGATGCCCACACATGATGTCTTTACAAGATGCCCTCACGTGATGTCCACACATGAATTCTTCACATGATGTCCTCACTTGATGTGTTCACATGATGTCCTCATTTGATGTCCTCAGCATAGAAGCCTTCCCCTGGAACTCTACAATTCATTTGGGGTTAATATCTGCTCAGCTGTCATATGACTAATTAAATGTTCCTTGTGTTGTTTTCATATTTTGTTAAATAGTTCTTCATTGGGATTACATATAATTTTAACGTCATCTTTGTAATTGTTTTTTTAATATCAGTCTCTTTCTATAGACATAAAGAGTGAAGAAAACAGAGGGGTTTGGTTGTCTTGTTAACCATTATATAATACTTCTAAGCTATAACTGGTCCTTGATAAATCATTGCATGAATATTTGATTAGTACTGAGACTTCAAATATTGGATGCACACTTAATTGCTTGAGTCAAATAAAGTGGGAGTCACATCTCCATATTGAGAACAAATGTGTTCTGGGATGCTAAGCGCTAAAAATAGAAGAACGGGCACGAGAAAAACACACTGAGTGGTTGGGCGTTTTAGAGCCAGAAAGCAAGCAGCTTTGACTAATATTTAATAGTTGACTAAAAACAAAACAAAAAAATATACAAAAATATACCTGAGATCGTTACATTCAGGTAACAGCAGGGGTTTGGTGGGGAGAATCATTTTAGTACCTTGCCAATATTCCCTAGCATGAAATATACCACTCATGGCAAACGAGCTCTGTCAGTGAAGCAAAAGGTCTGGGAGGTATAGATTCAGTGTTATTGGTCCACAGAGAGAGAATGCCACATTTCTTATTCTTTTAGGGTTCTGGGTCCCCCCAGTTTCCTCTAGGATAGTTGTATGTATGTAATCTGGTCTTCCTCTGCAAGCCCATAGGTACCTCCGTATTCATAATTACTTAAACTTTCTACTGCAATGATCTTGCCATCTGCCCAAGAAGTTTCATGGGTGGCTCCTACCAAGATCCGTTTGTCTGAGGGATGTTTGACACACTGACTCATTTTCATTAAATGTTTATTTCATGTTAGCAAGAAAATAAAATGGTTTGGAAGTGGCTTAATGAATATGCATGACTTTGGTGGATCTGACTAATTTTAGTTGTAGATTTATGGATACTTTGGTGGTGTGGCTGCAAACAACTACAGTTGTTTTTATGTCTGGTATATTTGTAGTATTCTGTAACATAGTAAGCATCTCTCATCAAAAAAGATGGAGTCTCTTTATGGAATCTTTGATTGGTGGCTGACTTTACAACTTGTTTTAGTTAATAGAATGCGACAGAAATGATGACGCTTGAGTTCTAAGGATAAACCACTGGGATTCTGCTCAACTGTTCCATGACCATGGCTGGGCAGTCATCTACATGAGGTCATTTTAGAAGAGCCAGTTCCCAGCTGAACTGGCAGGTGACCACAGATGCACTAATTGAGTGCAGCTGAAACCAGAGACTCTCAGCCATGCCCAACCCAAATTGCTGACCGATGGAATTGTAAGCTAAATAAATAAATACTATTGTAAGCCAGCATGATTTGGGATTATTAGGTAGCAAAAGTTAATTAGCACCCATATATAACTTTCTTCTTTTAATAGAAAATAGATTGTTCTCTTATATAGAACATTCTGTCCACAGTTTCTCCCCCCTCCACCTCTCCCAGACATCTCCCCTACTCCCACACCCTCCTTCTCCCCCAGATCCACTCCTCCTCTGCTTCTTCTTCAGAAAAGAGCAGGCTTCCAAGACACCACAGTCAAACAGGATGAAACAAGATACAATAAGACAAGGTAACAGCCCTCATATGGAACCTGGGCAAGCCAACCCAATGGGAGGAAAGGAGGCCTTTGAGAAGGTGCGTGGACAAGACTGGCAGTAACGGCTGACCTGAGCACCCGCCTTTGCTTTGCAAGAAGTTTCATACGTGTAACTATCTGGACCATAGGGAATTTGAGACAGACAACTGGAATGAATTTGGAAAGTAATAAAAGAAGTCACCTTCTGAGAACAAGTAGAGGAATCTTGGGAAGAGTGCACGGGTCTTCAAAATTGAGGGGACACTTAAGAACACATGTGCAAACATGAGGGCCAGAGTTCAGATCTCGATTCCTATGTAAAAAGCCAGGTATAGTCTTTCACATGCTGATGAACCCAACCCCGAGAGCTGGAGAGACAGGAGCATCATTGGGGTTTGCTGTTTGTCACCCTAGCCACAAAATATGAGCTCTAGGAGAAGTGAGATATCCTGCCAGCAAAGCAAGACGGCAGAACATGAGAGAGGAAGATAGATGTCCTCCTCTGTTAGATAGATATGATATCTGCCTCTGTTAGATAGATATCCGCCTCTGGTAGAGATATGCATACACACACACACACACACACACACACACACACTCACACTCACACACACTCCTCCCCGTACATTGGGAACTTCAGAGGATAGATGAACAATAACGGTATGAAGATTTGATGGCTTCATATACCTTAAGGTAAGCAAGCAGTGGCAGCAACAGCAGAGGATAGCAGCGTCTGTACCAGCTAGTGACACTGGCAGTCTGTGGATATTTTCAGAACAAATGCTTGTAAGTCATGGAGTCAAGATCGGATTGGACTTTAGAAAAAGGGAGGGAAGGATTGGTCCCTGTAAGAACAAAGAATATGAACAGAGCTTCCATTGCGGGGAGAGAGGAGACTGTGTTTGCTTTCCACCTCTGCTACGTTTTGGTTTTAAGAAAGTGAATGAGCCTCAGGGTCACGGAGGGGAAATTGGCTTGCTATAACCATTTCACACAGAACAGCAAATAAGATAATGGGAGGATAACAGTTAGTGCATTGTAGCAGCCTGGAACAATGGCTCTTATTATGTAGGGTTGGTATTAAAAACTCCAACTGGGTAGTCTTTGATGGTGGCCCTCAGGAAGTCATACAGATTTTTAAAGTACCCTTGGCTTCTGTGATTCACATCAGCCTCCCCTATTGCCCTTTCCCTCACCCCTCTGCAGAACAACCTTGCTCACTGCACACAGTGGGAAGCCCTCTTTCTGCTGAAGTTGGGATTTTCGCTCACCCCGTGTATATCAGGGTGATGAGGCAGCTTTCCTGTTCAGGGATGTGCCCCTATGTTTGTATTCCTGCTATGAGCATTAGGCCACTGGATAGCAAAGGTATGTTAGAGAACAGGTGTGCTCAGTGCTTTTTGGTCTCTGGTCTTTTGGAATTAAGAATTAAATTTTTTTCTTTAAAAAAAAAATGGAGGCCAAGAAGGCAGAGTTGTATTTCAAGTCTGCTCTGTGCTTTTCCTTCTCCACATTCCGCTCAGCACCACAGATCTCTCCTGTTGAGTCATGACATCCATTGCTTCAGGGGGAGGCAGAGCCCAGACAAGAACAAAGGATACAATGTTCAGGTTTTGGAATCCAAAATTTGTTTTTGAAGCTAATTTCAGAGACAATAGTAGTGAAAAGCCAGGGATTTCTCTTTGCAGTCCCTAGGCTTGTTGAAAGAGAAACTAGAAGCTTTTCTTTAAATATTAACCAGGTCCTTAAAATATTAAGACGTTAGGGGGATTCAGGAATAAAAGATATACTACGAGCCACTGAAGAGAGAATATGTACGAATAACAGAATGGTAATTTCCCAAAGCACTGGAAAGGAATGAGGGCAGAATGGATGGAGGTTACAGGGCCCTGAATGGGGCCTGAGGATGGAGAGGTAAGAGGTCCAGAGTGTCTGGAAATCTTTGACTGGAGAAGGCTGGGGTGTAGAACTTACTAGAACTGTGTGTGGAGGGGATGATCTCAGAAGGGGCATTGTCACTGCTGTAGGACCTGGGGTGCTGTGCATTTAAAGTGACCTGGTATCCAGCTCTCAGCCCCCCTCCCTACCCTACATCTGTTGAAGCCAGGAACATTTTCCAAGTCTTTTACAAATAGTGTGTGGGATGATATTTAAGAATTAGACATCAACATGCCTGTAGGAGATTGTTCAGATAGGGATGAATGGAGGGGGCAGCTGAAAGCAAAGGCCAAAGAGAAGACGTGGGAGATCTCAGAACATGAGCTGTGTGTGCAATGGTGTGCTGGGGAGGGTTTGAGAAGCACCAGAAAGGAGTAGTGCTCACCCAAATAACACCAGCCCTCTGCTAAAGAATCAGAAAGCACAGGCACTGCTCAGGACAGAGCCGGATCAGTAACCAGACAGCAAATAGAGGGCATGTGACATTTCTTCAATGACAAAACAATTCATAGGTCTCCAGGGAACAGGAGATAGATGTTGGAGAAAACCCTGATGTTGACTTTCCAAAAGAAGTTATACTTTAAAATAGGAGTCTAATTTAACCTGAAGTAGTATGATCTAATTTGGGAGTTCTGCCATTGGTAGAAAGACTGTGGAATAAACATGTTTTGTGTCATAGTTTCCTCCTAGATTGAAACATTCCAACCTGCAGAGAATGTAAGTAACTCAAAATAGCTTCAGGAAGTTCCTGAAACTTAACAAATTCCCTGGGCTCCCTCCCTGCCAGAATAAATAAGAAAGCTACTGCAAATCCCTCTCAGAGGAACAAGAACCTTCTGAGACCAGACCAGCTGCCCGGAAGAAGCAAAAGTCAACTCACCTTCCTGGAAGCAGTTAAGACCAGAGTCACTTAGAAAGGACACTTCCCAAGCAATTGAGCTGCCTGTAGGCTATGCAGTGTGCTCCAGGTTCCCAGCCTTTGTGAGCTGTCACCCATGCTGGGCTGGGCCTTGTTGATGCAGCTGCCTTTGAATCATCTCTGTTCCAGTCAGTAACCCTTCATCCATATTTCTCTAAGCTATACCAATAAAACTCATTGTTTCACCATGTTGGTTTTTGGTATCTACACTTAGGTCTGTCATAGGCTCCTATCTGGGATGTGTAGAAAAATGTATTTTGTCTCACCAGAAAAAGTATTATCACACACAGTTTGTTGGTCCAAATCTTCCTATTGGCTTGTAACCTTTGACTTCATAATACCATCATTTAATTCTTGCGTGGGACACCTGGCACGTTGATCTTCTTGTGTGGGGTTGCCCATTATTTATGTGTCCTTGCTAAGCTCACTCCCTGAGTGGACATGTGGTTGTGCATGCCTGTTTTGTCAAACTGGTTGTAAGAACCATCTTCTTTCCCTCCCTAATTTTCTAGATGTTATCTCAGGATCTGGCAAGTAGTTATTTCTTAAAAATTGCCTTGCAAATAATTCCATAATAATGAACAATTTGGTAAACTATGAATCTTTGTACTTGTCTTTTGAGATGGAGTTTTTCTGTGTGTAGCCTTGGCTGTCCTAGAATTTGCTATGTAGACTCAGCTGGCCACAAATTCACAGAGAACTGCTTGCTTTGGACTGATGATTGCTGGCACCAAAGTACGCACCACCAAACCCCAGCCTTTTATAAAGAGAAACAATGAAGATTTGAAAAAAATCTAGTGATTGGTAAACTGGGTCATCAGAATCAAATGACTTTTTCATCTGCACTTTGGAGACAGATCCCACTTGCTAACAGTTGTGGAAAACATACCGTGCACACTGCCCTAAGGACCTTTACATAAACATTGTTTTCTATTTCCCAGAACTCTGCAACAGGGCTATTTCCATCATACCATAGGTAAGGATCTGAAACCTATGGCAGGTAGGAAAGTTTCCAAGATGTAGGTTGCCACTGCTCCACTGACTATCTGGATGTGTGTATCTCCTTACGGAGGCCACCAGATGACTGCTTTAAAGAATCGTGTCTACCAGCTCCTCAATGTGTACATGGTCAGTTTTCAGGACCTATGTTTCTCTGTCTGTGGGTTTAACCATTTATGTCAGAAAAAAATGTTTTTATTTTTATTGAAAATAGATTCTTCTTTCATATAATACATCCCTACTATAGTTTCCCCTCCCTCCATGTCTCCTAGATTCTTCCATCTTCCCCTCCTCTCCAGATTGACTCTCTGTCTTTTCCTCTTCTGAATAGGGCAGGACTCCAGGAGACCATAGCCATATCTTGTTTAGGACAAAAGAAGACAAGATACAGTAAGACTAGGCGACAACCCTCGTATTGATGCTAGATAAGGCGAACTAATAGGAGTAAACGAGCAAGCAAAGAGTAAGAGACACTCAATCCGATGTTAGGAGTCCCACAGGAAGACCAAGCTAACAGCCATAACATATGTGCAGAGGGCCTGGTACAGAGCCATGCAGGCCACGTGCTTGCAGCATCAGTCTCTGTGAGTCCATATGAGACCTGCTCAGTTGATTCAGTGGGCCATGTTCTTCTGGTGTCCTCTATCCCCCCCACCCCCGGCACCCCCTGCCCCGCCTCCAACCCCTGACTCCTACAATCTTTCTTCCTCCTCTTCCATGGGGTTCCACGATGAACACATGATGGAGACCTCCAATTTAGACTCTCTAAACTACATCTTGTCTAATTAGTTTTGCTTTGTTATTATTTACAAAGCAATGTGCCACAAACACTATTTACATAATATGTACACTGTATAATTAGGCATTATAAGCAATGTAAAGATGGCTTAAAGCAAACAAGTGGATGTGTATAGACTAAATGTAAATATTATTCTATCATCTATAATGGACTTGAACATTTGCTGATTTGGGTTTCACCGAGAAGTGTGGGACCAGTTTCCCATGGAGACTGAGAAGAAAGTCTACCTGAAGTGTTGTTTTAGGAAGGGCTTGGAGGAGGAGTGTTGCGGGCAGTGTCAGTAATTACCAGTCGGTAATTACCAGAGGTAGTGTTTCTTGACTGTAGTTTCAGCACTTGTAAGGCTGAAGAAAGGAATTTAAATATGGGGCTAGCCTGGGTTGCAAGATTCAGTGTAGCCCAATCTAGCCCCAAATTTAAATCTTGACCAACAACAACAACAAATTGCAGAGATTGTAATTGTTCACTTGTTGGCCTTGTTGTCATGGGGGATGTAACATAGGCTGGGAAACATGTTTCCTTTTGAGAGCTTCTTTATATTAGTGGACTATAAAGAAGCCTCTTATCAGTTATGATTCTGTGACAGGATGTTGAGGGAAGAGAGAGAAGAAACAATGACTCAATGAAGGTGGAACAGCTACTGATGGCTGCCAATCCCTGCCTCAGTTCATGGAAGACCTTTCTTTTTCTTCTTGGTCATTTTCTAATTTTGTTGAGTGGAGATAATAAACATCAAAGCTGACACTGTCAATGATCTTGTACTGGAGAAAAGGCCACAGGAACCTCTTTCCATGGGCTCTTGGGGGAGGTGCCCTCCGGGGAGCAGAAGAGCATTAAACAATGTGTCACTCATTAGTTGTGATAATTTATGGATTAAACAGTGTGGCTGCAGAAGGCTGTGATTTTTTTCCTTCTCATGAACTCCTTGGTGTCTCATTCTGTAACCATCTCATTTGGAAAGCCATATAGCTTGTCTGGTATGCCATTGTGTGCGATTGTGTGGGCCTTCTTATAAATCATGTCATACAGAGATTGCCTCATAAGCTGGTCCCTCACCTGGTCACAATCCCCAGGGAAAAAAATGCACTTTGTTACATTTGATTGGAAGCTTCCAAATCAGTCTTGGCTATTTTCTATTACTTAGATTCCCCCTAACCTTCCCTTAGCTGTAGTTGAAAAGTTACCTTTTCTAGACTCAACAGCATCTTGTGCCCTGAACTTTTATCAGGGGGAATATTCTCTAATCATTTTCAATTGTGTGAAGGCTTGGGACCTGACACCTGGCCACCTATAGTGCTCACGATCATGACTGCCTTTTATTTTCCTGCCAACTTGTCATATCCTAGCTGTTGGAACATCATATTTGTGGCTCACAGAATCCCAAACCTAACCATGATGGATGTATTGATGATTAAGGCCATCTCTATATAGTTTTGAGTTTATTAGGTTTGTTTTTGCTAAGAACTAAATAATTGACTGCATGACTACTAAATCTTGATTCTTAATTAAAGTCCTTTCCTTGGCCATATGGACCCACATTCTCTTGAATCTGTTGATGTTCAAATGGATTATTAGAAACAATAGAACACAAAATTTTATTAGAAACAATAGAACACAAAATTTTGACTGAATAACACACTCCAGTTAAATATTTGTCATGCCCAGAGAGGTCTGGCTGGTTCTCTTACTGTCTTTTGAAATCTCAGATGCAGAATATGTAGTTAATTATAATATTTTTTAGATCTTAGCAGAAAAATCTTCCAACATGAAGACCCCACTGTTTGTTTGCACAAAGCAATGTTCTCATGAACCATACCTTCTTCTCATCTCAGATAAGGGGGTGGGGGAAAGGACAGCACACTGGAAACTGGGTTTGCAAATCTGACTCAGGCTTTGCAGCAATGCACAACACAGCTTGATTGGGACTCTGAAAATGTTGTAGAATTTAGAAGTCAGTGATGCGACTTGCAGACCAGTTATGCTTTCTGCTCATAATTGAATATTTTTCCTTCTTGGTTTCATTTATAATGTTGTGCTTCTCTGTTGAGCTAACTGAGCATTTGAGATCATAACCCAGGTTGAATTTCATTTTTGGTTCATGGCAAACAGTCCCATTTCTAAACTCATTTAAAATATAAATTAGCAAATTCCAACATTGCCACATAAGAGTACAAAACGAGTGAGTAGTTGGAGGTGTCATTTTAGAAAAGCTCTGTGACAGAGATAGAATTGTCTAGAAGAAATTTTTTCACATCTATTTCTTTGTCTTCAGTAACCGTTCTGTGAACTAGGCCTGGGTTGGCTCATCCCTTTTTTTCCCTAGCTTCCAGAATACTAAGCCAACATTAAACTGAAAACAACAAATTAACTATCTTGATTTAAAAATTCTTCTCAGTGTTCATTTGGAGAGTAATCTAGGAAGTTGCAAGTCTTTGTCACACCCAAATCTCTGGAGGGACGCTGTGAGCTGAGTTCGAGAGAGTATTGAGGCTGAGCATGGTGATGCATTTCTGTAATCTGAGAGCTCAAGAGGCAGGAGAAGGAGGATCAGGAGGTTAAGTTAGCCTCGGCTACTCTAGGAATTTAAGGTAAGCCTCGACTACATCATACACACACAAGGAAGGAGTATATCCTATGCTAGCCTATCTTATGCTTTGGTAACTCTTGTCACTGATCACAGCAGCTATATTTTGTGCCCAAAAGAATCTCATGGGAAAATTGTGGGGCATCACATAGTTTGTACCAATTTAAGTCATCTGTGATGGGGCTCTCGAAAGCAGCTGCCAGTAGAAATAGAAATAGTAAAGTGTCTCAAAGGGGGAAAGGCGGGTTGATATAATGTTTTTGGTACCTAGAAACAGTCCCACTTTTCATTAGACCCAGCAGTATTTGAATTGATACAGATGTCCATGCATGGTTCTGCACCTAGGAAATAAGTGTCAAAGCATCAAGACAAGTGCAACGAGAGCACAGAGCATACCAAGAGTCGAAAGTGATTACTACAGGTGTGTATGCGTCTTATATCTCTGTGTACCATTTGTACTTTATTTTGCCTACTTAGATATCTTTGTACCATTTGCATGTATTGCCTGCAGAGGTCAAAAGTAGGTAATCGATCCCATAGTCCTAAGCTCAGATGGTTGTGAGCCACGATCTTGGTTCTGGGAATCAAACCTGTGTCCTCTGGATGAGCAGCCTGTGCTCTGACCTCTGAGCCATCTCTCCAGCCCCCATAAGTGATTCTGAGAACAAAGTTGACTCAAATTTTAGCCATTTATATTTTAAACTATAAACAACAAAGAAGCCATTCTACCAGTGGATATATGCTGATGTTCTGCATACCTAGAAGGAATAGCAGGTCAGAATCTTTGAGTATCCACACATTCAAAAGGGGATGAACACACTGATTCTTTTCAACACAATAGCCATGACTGCTTTGTGTACTTTCAAGTGTGCTGGCAGAATATCAGGACATTTCCTTAAGGGAAAAAAATCTCGAAACTGGTGTAAGTATTTGTGCAATAATCCCCACTGCATGTCTGTTGACTCCATTATATCGTATAGTGTGCTTTGCAGTTAGATTAGATAATGCATTCTGGCCAATCAAATGATATGTACTCACTGATAAGTGGATTTTAGCCCAGAAACTTAGTATACCCGAGATATAAGATACAATTTGAAAAACACGTGAAACTGAAGAAGAACGAAGACCAAAGTGTGGACACTTTGCCCCTTCTTAGAATTGGAAACAATCACCCATGGAAGGAGTTACAGATACAAAGTTTGGAGCTGAGACAAAAGGATGGACCATCTAGAGACTGCCATATCCAGAGATCCATCCCATAATTAGCCTCCAAACGATGACACCATTGCATACACTAACAAGATTTTGCTGAAAGGACCCTGATATAGCTGTCTCTTGTGAGACTAAGCCGGGGCCTAGCAAACACAGAAGTGGATGCTCACAGTCAGCTATTGGATGGATCACAGGGCTCCCAATGGAGGAGCTAGAGAAAGTATCCAAGGAGCTAAAGAGATCTGCAACCCTGTTGGTGCAACAACATTATGAACTAACCAGTAGCCTGGAGCTCTTGACTCTAGCTGCATATGTATCAAAAGATGGCCTAGTCGGCCATCACTGGAAAGAGAGCCCCATTGGACACGCAAACTTTATATGTCCCAGTACAGGCGAATGCCAGGGCCAAAAAATGGGAATGGGTGGGTAGGGAAGTGGCAGGGAGAGGGTATGGGGGACTTTTGGGATAGCATTCTAAATGTAATTGAGGAAAATATGTAATAATAAAAAATATTTTAAAAAAACATGCATAAGATAATTGCTTCGGAATGCTGTCTTTATTCCTGTTGGACAATAGTAAGGTCAATAGGTCAAAGGTGATTGTTAATGAGAAGGGAGTTTACTAATTGCAGTTCCTGAGAAGAGTCCAAAGACCATACCACACATACTCCGAAATGTAGATACTTTCTCTTCTTGTCCTGCTCTGGCTCCAGGAGACTTAAGAGAAGTATCACAGTGGCTGACAAAGGCAGTGAGTGGGGCTCTGGATTGGTTGGTTTGCATGTAAAGGTAACCTTCTATTATTATCTCTAGGAATTAATTAACCCCATGAGGGACAGTACCTCCAGGGTGAGCAAGGCCACTGATAATTAAATGTTCAAATGACAAATCAGGCTCACTACAACAAGGAGGACAGATACCTAAGTGCAATTGTGGCCGAGAGCAAACACCAAGACTAATTTCAAAGCAAGTTAAGGTACTGTGGTTGTAGCTCAGTTGGTAGCATTCTTACCTGGCATGCATCAAACACTGGGTTTTGTCTCCAGCACCTTATACATGGGTGTGATGTTGCATGTCTGTAAGTGTGGGAGTCCCCAGAGGCAGGGGATCCCTTCTGCAAGGCCATGCTTCACTATGAGTGAGTTCTTGGCAACCTTGGGCTAGAAAATTGTGTCAGCTTCAGTCTCTCTCACATTACTACCACCTGCAAAATCATGAGCTGAATGGAAGAGATCAAAAAGAGGGGCTTACGAGATACGCTAACCATCTTAACAACCCCAAACCATTCTTTTAAAATGTGTTTTTTATTATGTCCCTTGTCTTCTAAAAAAAAAAATGTTTTTTTTAGTACATGCCTTTGGCCCATTTGGGTAGGAGGGTAGGGCAGGGACAAACACATACACACATACACAGACACACACAGAGATTCTCTCTCTCTCTCTCTCTCTCTCTCTCTCTCTCTCTCTCTTTCTGGGAGGAGGAAGCTCTCAATGTGTGAAGAAAACTACCAATATTGGGGAGAAAAACTAGAAACAGCTGACCAAGGGTTACACATACACCAACACATAGAAATGCAGGAGAAAGCTGGTGTTAGGCAGATGACTCACAACAGTTCATGACTGATCCCCTTGAGTTCCTGACGGAGCAATGTACAACCTGAATTTAAAATAACTTTCTGCCTCCATCTTGATTGAAGCTGGTAAGACTTCATCTCTTTAGTGTCTGCTTCCTTCCCCTTAAAAATACTTCAAGCAATACGTACCGTTTGAAATTATTACGAGCACCTATATAGACTTATTCTTAATCCAATTTAATATTTCTTACTTGGCGCCTGTAGTGATCTAGGCCTTGTTATGAAGAACAGGAAGTTCTTCCGCTTATCATTTTACAAACATGCACTGAGCATAGTCCTGTTGTAGGTGTGGACTGAGTCCTGGAGGACACCCACAGAGATTTCGAGGTTCCCATGTGCCCCGTCTAGAATGTAGAGTTCAGCAAGTGCCACCAACACTGTCTCTGAGTTTGGTATCCTTGGCTGTGTAGATTCCCCAGGAAAAAAAAAAAGGGCAATTTGGTGTTGGGAGCTGAGAAGCCTCAGAAAATACAGTAGGGAAGAGAAAGAGTTGGGAGGAGAAGGTTGTCTTCTCAGCTAGCTGTGTTCTTGCCCTATTGAGGCTCTCTGCAGTAATTACAAATGAGAAAATTTCATTCAACTCCCATCACACCCATCGGTTCCACCCACACAACAGCTCCTAATATTTTCCTAACTTTATCCTTCTCAGTTTCTCCATTATAAAATGCAGGGTTTCAACAGATGATCTATAAAATCCCAGACAGTTTAATAAAATTCTGATTATATAATGCTTTTGCCTTCTAAATCCCTGCCTTATCAGCTGGCTCAGAGAGGAGAACTTGGCCTAATCCAAATATGTACGTGTGTGTGTGTGTGTGTGTGTGTGTGTGTATCCACAAATGTCTTTTCCAAGATTTAAGAAAGATCTAAAAGGAAGAAAGAAAAAAAAATAGAACCACAAGAATTTTAACACTATAAAACCTATTAAATAATTAAGTAAATAGGTATTTTAATTATATACAAAATGTAGAAAACAGAACAAACAATAAAAGTAAAAGTCTTATGTGACTTTAACATTTTATTTCTCTGTATAAGCATGTGGTTGTGCTATTCTATAGCTTATTTTTCCCTTAACAGTGAATTTTAAAAATAACCCCTCGTGTGTCCAATGTACTTTGGAATATATATCATTCTGTGTCCTACAGGAAATAAAGTGGAATTGACTTTTAATTTGGAATATATTTCTTAGTTCCATTCTTTTTTCAATATTGCTTAACAGGTCTAGTTTTGTCTTCAAGTTTCCACCCGACTTTGGATTGTCTGTGAACAACGAAGCAGGCTGCAGTGCCTGCCACATCTGCTGGGGGATGTAATCGTTAATGACAAGAACATAGCTCAGTTATTTTCGAAGGTCAAGATTGGCAGTAAACAGGGCAGAGACATTTGCAGAGAGCAAAGAAAAAAGGAAGGAGGGAGGGAGAGGGTAGAGTGGAGGGAGCCAGGGTGAATGGCTTACACATCTATGGGGCTCTCAGGTAAAATGATCTTCTCGTCTCCTCTTTGGCTGCCCAGCGCTGACCTCATCGGAGGGACGTAATCAAACAATATCGCTTTATATTCATTCTTGCAAAAGTCTTTGCACGGTGCAGAGGAGATTATGAGAGTCATTCTACACCCCACGCAGAATGTTATTATTTTACTATGTGGTTTGGAACCGGGGTGTGAAATTCCCCTTCGCTGGAGATGGAGAAGAATGGAATGTAATTTCTCAATTGGGAACACAATCTTAAAAGAACAACCAGCTTTAAAACAAAACTTCCTCACTCCTCAAACTCAGGAAACTTTAGCAAGAAGGTGACACCCTGCTTTAGTCAATGCAGTGGCCTTCTCCCCAGGAGAATATCTCTATTTTGCGAGTTCCCAAGTTCCTTTCATTGCTTTGTTTCTGTTTGGCAGGGCTGACCAGTTGACCTTCAAAAGGTAAGCTGGAAAGATTTGAAAGTGTGGGCATGGCTTCCTTCTGTCTCAGTGCTGTCCAAGCCACTAGACAGCGTTCAGTTGCTTTTTGATGCCACTCAATCAGAGCATAAGTATGCTAGCAGGGTTTAGGCTCAATATTCATGAACGAACTATTTTTATTTTTATAAATATGCTTGGCACAAATCAATACAAGTCAGCCCAGAGAAATAAAATCAGTATTATCTACAGTGGCCAGTGCACCACTTTTACCCCTCCAACTCTTCATTTCCTTGGAAGGCTAGTCGGCTTAGCCAGGCTCAGAAAAGCAGGCAGCGTGATTGTGAGCCCTCTTCGCTCAGCAGCTGCAGATAACTGCCCTTGTGGAGAGCGCTTAATCTCTCTGAGTTTCACTTTACAGCCCAGTGGAAAACCAGTACAGAAATATTAACTGAACTCTCAAGTGATTTGGTAGAAAGCAGCAAAAATTATAGAAGACAGATCACATGCGCTAGGCAAACATCCAAGGATAATTCGCTTCCTCTTTAATGGTTTTAAATCTTGGATGTTTGTTAAACAAATGATCCTTTCTCTGCACCGCCGTTTGCACACACAGCACAGGGCCTCAGGATGAGTGGCAGCCTTTGTCTTGGCCGTACCTGATCATCGTTAATGTTCTCGGTCTGCATCTTGTAGCCTGCCCAGGGGTGTCATTATCACAGACTCTCAGAGCCAACTACTACAGGCCCGATTGCCAGACTACGGAGTCAACCATGTTTTTTGTTTTTCTTTTGTTTTTCAAGAAAAAATAAGCTTGATAATGGTAATGGCACACTTTGAAACATCTGGAGTGTAGAAAAGATCTGTTTTTGGAACTTCCATTGCTTGCTTGTTCAACGTTTATACGTGGAGTTTACTCTCTGTAGTCCCCGGTTTTCCATTTGGGGAATTAAGGTTATAGTACTAGAAAAGAAAGGCCAGGTCTATGGTGTTAATTGGGAGATAAATACTGGAGCCAAGTAACAAAGTATGCAATGAGAGTCAAGGAGGGCTTTGGAAGACTCTGCCCATGGGGAAATGCCTGGACTGCAGGGGCAAGGATTCTTTCTGAGAACTGGTTTCACTGATAGAATCAGGCTGTCTACCTTGCCAGCCCTGACTCCAGCCAGTGCCACTGGTAACTTCCTACACTTGTCGCCACATGATTCTCTCCCCATCTTCCTGCAAAAACAGAGCTTTCACTTTTATACTTTAGTCACACTGATAAGCAAGTAGACTATTTGTTTCTATCCTTGAAACATACTAAAGGCGCTGGAGAGCTGGCTCAGTGGCTTGCAGCACTTATTGCTCTTGCAGAGGTCCTAGGCTTGGTTGTGAGCAACCACAAGGAAGCTCACAACCATCTATAATTCCAGGCCCAGGGGATCTGAGATTCTTCTGACCTCTTAAGGCTATTGTATGCATGTGGCGCACGTACATGCACACAGATACACATGCATATGCATTAGAAATAAAATAAAGATTCTGATAATATTTGAGCGGCAGATACGGCTCAGTAACTAAGAGTGTTTGCTACATGACCATAGAGACCTGCATTCAAATCCTCTGAACCCGTGTAAAGGTCAGCTGTACTCATGTACCTGTTACCTCAGTGCCATGGGAGGCAGAGATAGGAGGGGCTTGCTGGATAGGAGCCTAACTCTAGGTTCAGTAAAAGGGCCTGTCTACAGCGAGTATGGGGGAGAGAGGTAGAGGGTACTGACAGTCTCTTTGAACCTCACTGTACACAGACGCAAGCACACTTACACACATGTGCATACATCTAACACACACACACACACACACACACACACACACACACACACACACACACACACACTATCCCATCCACATCAAAACCCTCTCTGGGTGCAACATCACTTAACCTCTGCTTTTTTACATTGGGATTTTCTTGCCTTTGTTTGCTGTGTCTTCTTTCTCTTTCGGAGGCAGGCTAACCAAGCTTTCCCTGTCCCCCTCCCAGAAGCTCTCTTATCAAAGTCCCTGATAACTGCAGCACCGATAAAGTTTCCGGCTAGTTTTATAGCCCTAAACCATCAGGAGTATTAGCAGGGTTGATCATCATAGTCTTTGAAGTATCTGCTTCAGTTAGAATGTAGGGTGGTACTGACCTTGAACTTTGTCCTTCACCATGGACCCTGCTTTCCTTCCCTTTCCTCTTCTCCGCCTTCATTGACTGTTTAGGTAACTCAATAGACTTCAGTACCACTTCCTCATCAAGTCTCTTTAACCTCCCTTTCCAGTCCAGAGACCAAGACTCTTACCTAAGGGCCTTTCTGTGTATTTGACTTGTCTCAAAGGAAACAGTAGTAAGGATGGACAAAGAGAGCCTCCTTGGGAAAATAAAATAAACCACAGAATAACTCCACAAAGACCCGAAACCGAAACACACAACGACTGCAAGAACATTGCAGCCCTAGAAATGGTTTTCTGAGAGAAACAGCTCCTCTCAGTTTTGGGCCACTGTCTCCAGGGTCATTAGGCAGTAATAGCATCACTTCAAGAAGTTACTAGGGGACTACTTCTGATTTGCACAGTAGTCCAGAATCCACAATAGTAGGAAAAAAAAAAGACTTTTATACTCCTTTGGTAATCTAGCAGTGTTGATGACTGGAAAGATCTTTTTGAGGCACATGTATGCATTGTGTGAATCTCATCTTTGAAGTAGCTTCTACCTGTCATTGAGGAAGGGAGTGGGTGAAGCATGGCTTTGTCTAATTTATTTATGAAATAACACACTTTTCTATCATTGAAGAATTATTAAATTCACATTTTGGCAGAATGTAAGCTAACCCTCAACAAAGTGAAATTGAGCATATCAAACAGTGTGATGTTTTATCAGATATCAAAAAGATTAATGTGTCTAAGAAGGCTGAAAAAGCAAACACTGTATAAACAAAATAAACAGTAGTAGATATTTGAGAAATTTTACTCAGTATGTTTTGATATGAATAAATTTGAACCTCTTTGCCGTGATAAAATACCAGCAAGCTAAAGTCATATGTTACTTGAACAATGTGAAAATTTGCTATTTAAGATTAGTTTAGCTAAACACCTCTTAAAATAATCTACCAGAGAAAAATCGTCTGGTATACCAAATTTAGATGTTCTCTGGGTTGGTTATAAAGATTAAATTCCTTGTTATTAGATAAGCTGATATTTGATATGATAGTCAATTAGATAATGCCAAGGGAAAATTCAGAAAATTGACACTGTATGGTGTATGTCTCATATAATTATAACTAGAAGATTGTTTTGTACTCATTTTCCAGGTAATATATAAATAAAATAAGGAACACTGACAGTTTTCAGTGCAAGAAGATTTAAAGAAAGAGA
Organism: Mus musculus; assembly: GCF_000001635.26. Taxonomy (NCBI): domain Eukaryota; kingdom Metazoa; phylum Chordata; class Mammalia; order Rodentia; family Muridae; genus Mus; species Mus musculus. Next base: position 148,730,687 of record NC_000069.6, on the reverse strand, counting down.
TGAGAAATTTCTACACAGGTGAGCTTATTCTTTTTAATTATAATTGCTAAAGGCAAGAGGCACTTTGGGTGTGTCAGATTTAGAGAAACTAAAACAAGTAGGGGTGTGTATGTGTTTTAAATACTTCAAGTCCCACAGATCACGAGTCTATAAAAACCACAAAGTTATGGGGAAGGAGACTTTAAGAGTTATTTTGAAATGGGCACACTTTCTAATGAGTCAAAGTTTTGTGTGCTCATGGATCTGACTGTGTAGAGACATGGTATTTTATGAAGAGTAATAAGGAAGGAAGAAGGCAGTATGGCCAATGAGCCAAATATTTATCGCTCGGGTTTCTTTCCTGCAGGACTCCTGCAATTGCAAAGATGTGGTTCTTTGCCTGACTAGAAGCTCACTTGCTAAGCCACATACACAGTCGCCCCATGCCCTACTGGCTTTCTATGTATTCCTGCTTCTGTCCTTTGTCCCTTCCCTTTGTGCTTCTTGGGTCTTGAGAACAATACCGACCTCTTCTAGAACTGGTTTCTGTAGCTCTGAGTCGGTCAGAGAAGACTCTGAACTTTCTCAGCTTTCTCTCATGATATGTGTCTGCCCTGGTCTTCCCTAGAGACTCCCCATCTCTGACGCTCTGTTACAGCCCTCTTGACATCTGCTTCAAGCCACTGCTTCCTATCTCAGGAGGGAGACTGGGAACTTTGATTTATAAAAGGGCACTTTTCACCGAAGCCAGAGCTCTTTTGTGGCTTTTATATACAACCTTATCTGACTCTGGAAAAGAGATCTGCATGATAGATGTGAACAAATGAGTTGGGGGACTGGCTATTTCTTCTCTTTGGATCATTAGTTTTCCCCCAGTTGACTGGGAAGTCTGCAGATTTCTACTTCACTGACACTTTCAGCAGCAAGGAAGAAATGAGTCCCAGGGTATGGCTGGCGGGAGGCCTGGAGCAGGTCAAATGTTACAGCGATGTTGGAAATGTCTAATATACGGGAACAACCTTCTTCTGGAAGAGTTGTGCTTTATTGAATTGCCATTCTCCTCTCCTGATGTCCCTAGACCCCCTCCGTCTGAAGCTGTGTTTCTGAAATAGTGTCCTTCCTCTCATTTGTCCTGCAGACCTTGATCCAACATCATGAAAGCACTGGGAAATAAAAATGCCTCTAATGGCTGGGGCTAACGGGAGGAATCGTGGCTATCAAATCTTTGCCAGGAAGTGGCTTCAGACACTTGGAGCCCGGAGATGGCAGCCCTAACCCTGGTGTTGCCCCGGGTTCCTGTCACTGTGAAGTGAGTTCCCACAAGCAAGCTGAGGTCTGTGGCAGAGTGCAGAGTTAAGATCACGTGACCAGCCTTGGCCAGCATGCACTACTGGTCTCATCTCAGCACTGAGACAATTAACAAGTCCCGCTCCATGCCTCTCTGTCATCCTGGTGACTTTCTGGGTTTAATTGTAAATGATCTTTCCTTCTCTGTGTGTCACTGAAGGGATGCAGAGACAAGTGCCGGCTGGGTGTGAGCTCCCACTGCAAGAAGCAGCCTCAGGGCTCAGTGCCCGTGAAGGGTCTCTCAAACCAGGCTCACTGCCTGTGCAGAGTGGTTCACACCAGGCACCCAAGCTGGGCATATTATGGAGCTTGTTAACTTTAAATCATCTTCATTTAATGTGGTGTGTGTGTGTGTGTGTGTGTGTGTGTGAGAGAGAGAGAGAGAGAGAGAGAGAGAGAGAGAGAGAGAGAGAGAGAGAGACATTTTATAGAAACCCACCCTGGGGAGAGAAGGGCCAGTTGCTTCTTTATTGCCCTGTAGAGAGGCCACATTAGCGTTCCAGTCTATATATTATGAAATTAAGTGGATACCCTTGGGGTTAATTCCTTGTTGTAATTGTAATGAAAAGAAACACTTTCTAACCCTCCATTTAAGATCTATAACTATTAAAACCCACTAGCCTTAGTGACTCCTGGGGCCCGTGGAGTGCTTTAGGGTGTATGAAAAGAGGCACTCCTACAGTGTCCAGTACCAGTCCCTTAAAAAGTAACCACCTCCAAGTGGGAGAACGAACAAGAGAGTTTTCCATCCTGCCCCTTCCTGCTGTTTAGCCATGCTGGAATCATTCATCAACCAAAGTGAAATTATATGCATATTAAAATCGGGGCCCTGCCTATACCAGATGGGGTGCTAGAACTGAAAGAAGTGGACACATGCCCCCAAACCTAACCCCAAAACTATCTCCAACTGATAACAACTTGCAAGTAGAAATTTAACTTCCTCCAAGGAGATCTCACTGGGCATACAGGCTGTTCTTCAGGGTGGACTGCAAACCCAACAGTGGATGGCTAACGGGAAATGTACGCAGTAACATCTCTAGAGGCTCGTGTCTCATGCTGCCAGGTTGAGGCTCTTATTTCTGTTGTGGTTTCATCTTTTCTTTATTGTAATTTTATTTTATTTATATTTTTATTCGCTCTTTATATTCTACAGGTCCTTTGCATATATATTATGGCTTCCAATTGAGCATTTTTATGGGATTCTGGAATGCACACGTGAGTGGGTCTCTATTTTGTGTGCCTGTCTCTTGGACACTTTTCAGTTTGCTTTGTCCAATTCCAGTGTGTTGGGCTTTGTTTTACTTTATTTTATCACTATCCTATAGAAGCCTGTTGGTTTTCTAATGAGAAACAGAGAGGGGTGGATCTGGATGGGAGGGGAGGTGGGGAGGAACTAGGAGAAGTAGATGGAGAGAACCCCAGAATCAGGATATATTATGTATGGGGGCCATTTTTTTTCAGTTAAGAAAAAAAATTGACATGTGGCCCCAGCCTGTAGGATTTGGTACAGCCAGAGGTAGCAGTGTGAAGTTTTTGAGGGTAAACTTTAGAGTAAATGACCCTAAAGGAAGAGCCTGAGAGACTGAGAAAAAGAATTGTGCATGTCGAGGGTGTAGCCTCAGAGAAATGCAATGCATGGCCTATTCCTTGGACATGTCAGTAGCCTCCTCCGTTTATTTCAGAGTTGTCTTTCCAGCCACTTTCAATGGCAAATGAATATAGAATTCCCCTATATAGAACTATGTCGCCTGCTATAATTCAGTTTGTTGTTAGTGTCCAAAAAGAACGTATGTTCTGCATGTGACTATGAGGTTTCCTTTCTTTATTACAGTTATTATATCCATTAAAATATCAAACTTACTGGTGTATTGTCATCTGAAACAGTGATGCATACACAGGGGACAATGACAATAATTTAAAATAAAAGGAGAGAGAGAGAGAGAGAGAGAGAGAGAGAGAGAGAGAGGGGAGAGAGATTGAGATTTCCCTTTATAATATTGTGAGTGCATGAGAAATGAGAGAAGAAAGCGAAGACAGAGGCTGTGAATTGCCTGAGGTTTGGGATTGGTGTCCCTGTTCTCAGAAGTGTTTGTCCGATCAGAAGTGTTTGTCGGTTCCAGGGTCACTGTGCCTTCCTTCCCTCCTTTCCCTCCATATAATATGAGCTGTCTCAGAGGAAAAACAAAACGGTTGCACACGTGTCTGACAGGAAAAGAGCAAATTAGGAAGTGATTGTTGCATTCAGAAGTTTTCACTCCAGTGCCTCAGGAAATGTGGTGAAAAAGTCTGCTTAGAGGAGCTCCACCCCCGGTAATGCTGCACATTGTCACAGCTTAGAAAAAGTTTTGTTTTGGGTGATTAATCCTGTTAATTCACACAACAGAGCTCCTGGTGACTTTGTGCATACGGAGGGTGTATGACATGTGTGCGTACCCACATGCTTGAGCCTGTGTGTGTGTGTGTGTATGTGTGTGTGCGGTGTAAAGAGTGTCAGAATGCTCCTGGAAAATCACCTCTTCTCTGTTGTTCTGCTGCCACTTGCAGCTTCCTGTGTTTCCGAATGTGTCCCCTCTGCAGTCATTTCGGAATGCCAGCAGAGGGCTGGTAATAGCCCATCATGTCTAGGTCACTGGCTTGTATCTGAACCAGGCAGGTGGTCTGAGTGAAATTAGTGAGCCTGTATCAATTCAGTGCCCAGCTTCTCTCACTCCACTCAATCAGAACTGTGTGCCAGCCTCATGCCTGGGCTTCCCTCTTGTCTCTAATTGGCCACTTTGGAGAGAAAATTTTCAGATACTCAGACGTGTCTGTGACAATACAAGCGAGAATGGCTCAATAGAGACCTACCTGGAAGCCTCTACTCTAGACATGATGGTTTTAAAGATATTTTCCCTTCCTTCCCCCTCCCTTCTTTTCTTCTCTCTGACTCCTTTCTTCCTTTTCCTCTTCTTTTTCTTCTTCCTCTTCCTTCTCCTCTTCCTCCTCCTCCTCTTCTTCCTCCTTCTCCTCTTCCTCTTATTCCTCCTCCTCTCCCTCCCCCTTTCTTTGAGAGAAGGTTTTGTGTTGTGTCTCATACTGCTTGCAACTCACTACATACCCCCCACACTGGTCTTGAACTCAAAGAAATCCCCCTGCCTCAGCTTTCTAACTCCTATTCACTGCTATTTTGCAATTACAGAAAGTGAGGTTTGTTTTTAAATGATCCAAGCTGTCTAAGGTCATGTGCACAAAATGTGTCAACAGCTCACATCTTACATTACTCCTGGACAAGAAGCAAGCATAGAAACTTTACATGGCTATCAGAACATAGCAGGAGAATGAAGCCCTGTGAGGAGACTTCTGAGTGGTTGTGAGAATATTCCAAGAAAATAAAGAGTCTCGTGACCTCAGTTTTTAAAAATCCACAGCATTGTTCTTGGAATGTATACTATTCCTCCAAGGTGTAGTGGAGAGGAGTGGGTTTGCTTCAGGTTATTTGATATAATTGGTGATAGTCGTTTGTTCATATGGCTCGATGAGAGAACATGTTTTTGTCACACAAGGCTTGCCTGACACATGCAGCTTGCCCTTGTGATCGGGCACACATTACCCATGAGTTCTTCTTAATCCCAAACTATGTGCTGTCTGATGCACTGAGTAAAGCTGGCTATAGCGTGAGACTTTAGTTTGTTTCATTTATGGGCTTCATTTTCCCAAATGGTACTGACTCTAGAAGGGTAAACTCGTGGCTACGATACCATTGTGCTGGTGAGGTTTTCTCAATTTATCACTGGAGAAAAGGAACCTCAGTTGAAGAATTACCTCCGTTAGGCTGGCCTGCAGGAAGATCTGATAGGCATTTTCTTTATTAGTGATTGATGTGTCAGGGCCTAGCCCATGCTAGCCCATGGTTGATGGTGCTGGTGCTAGCAAGTTGTTCTGGGTTGTGTTGCGAAATCAATCTACACAACAGGAGAGGGAGTCAGTAAGAGTGTTCCTCCACAGACTGCTCCAGTTCCTGCCCCCAGGAAATCCTGCTTCAGTTCTCATCCTGACTTCACTTGATGATGGATTATAACCTGTAAATTAAAATAAACCCTTTTCTCCCCCAGTTGGTTTTGATCACTATTTTAACACACTAACATAAAATCAATCTAGGATGAAAGTTAAGTGAATTGTAGTTCATACAAATTACTTTAAATTCATCAATAATCAAACACAAGAATTTTACCATGTCTTGTTTTGTGCTCCAAGATTTCATCCTGTAAAATTCATTGTCTGTTCTTATTTCTTCTGAGTCTACTCCTCTCAAAGGTTGGTCCTCAGTCCTTCTTAGTTTCTCATTGTAAAGGTATCTTTTATTCACCAGATATAATTGTTGTATAGGAGGCTAATTGCTGAATAAGCTCTTTCTAGTTCTTTCTCTGGCAGGCTATTTCATCTTAGCTGTTCTGTTTAGAACTCCCTTCCAAGCTGACTGACTCAACCTGGCTACTCTAAGCTTCTCACTGATTTTCTCTTTTTGGCCTCAAACTAACTCTGGCTATCTGTCCTAATCTGGCTCCTTCTATTCTTTGGCTTCAACTGTCTTTGCTAACCTTCACTGAACTGCACAAACAGCACAAAACTCTCAAACAAACTCAACTGAACTCAGCTGTGTTGACTGAATTCAATTAAACTGAACTCACTCAACTGCCCCCCACCCCCGCCATGCTGCTGTGTTAAGTCACATCTCTTTCATGTGCTGTTCTCATGTGAGTTGGCATATCCTATCTCTGATTCGTTCTGTCAAATCTTTCTCTGACTCATCACTTTGTCTGCTCTTTAATTAGAGAGTACTTTCAAACACAGCTTCTTCTATGTTCCTTCTACAGACTAGTTTTAGCTTGATTGTTAGGGATTAAAGGCATGTACTAAGGGTATGTTTGTATTCCAACAAGATCATACTGTTCAATCCAGGGCATGTGTGCCTTCCAGTGGGATCATAAAGACCTAGATGGTCTTTGGATTCGATCCTTTGCCAGAACAGCCATGTTGCTGGATTAAAATTCCTCTACATTTCATGAGCTTTTTCACTGTTCTGAAGTGAAGGTTAGGATTTTGGAGAATGCCTCAATGTCTTAGAAACATTCATATATTTTGTTTTTCTTCTGGTCTTTGGGATTCATCACTAGATTAAGGTAAAATTGGTAAGAATATCACTGATGTGATCTATCCCCTCTTTGAGTACCACACAGAGTTACCCTATGTAGTTATCTGAGGACAGTGGCTGTGGCTAGGATCTGCTGGGTTCCCTACTGTGATAGTTATATTTTTCTTGGTATAGTCACTTTAACATTCAGAGACTCTAAACCCTGGCAAAAGTGTGTCCTGACTTGTGAGTATGTTTCAGGATGAAAACAAGAAATGTTGCCCGCTTTCTTTGTGTTTCACATTTCAGTAAGTCTGATTTTATTTTACAAATAACCTTTGTCTATTTACATTTTTGCAGCGTCTGCTTTTATGTGTGAGTGAAGGTATACAAATATGTACAGTTGGGCACATGCATGTGGAGATCAGAAGTCAACCATGGGTGTGGTTCCTCACTCAGGGGCTGACTCCTTTTTTTTTTTTTTTTTTTTTTTTTGAGACCAGGCCTCTTCAGTGGCCAGGAACTTGCCAAGTAGAATGTGCTGTCTGATCAGCAAGTCCTGGGTATCCCCTGTCTCAGAACAACACATACAAACAACTGTGATGGGATTAGGAGATGGACGTTGGGGAGATTGGTAGGTCTTAGGGGTGAAATCCTCATGAAGAGTATTCCTGCTCTTACAAAAGGGCCTTAAAAAATGATCTTATCTTATCAATCACACAAAAAGTAATGAAAAGCTGGCAATCTGTGTTCAAAAGAGAAAAACAATCAGAACTTGAAGTTGTAGTTACCCTGAGTAACTAGAGTTCCATCTTTAATACCCTGAGGAATACATTTCTTTTAAAATATTACATTTCATTGATTCACTAGTGTGTGTTCGTGTGCACGTGTGTGTGTGTGTGTGTGTGTGTGTGTGTGTGTGTGTGTGCCTTCTTGTGAATGCCAAAGCATACACATGGAATTCAGAGGACAACATTAAGAGTTGTCAACATGGGCCCCCGGTATGAAATACATAGGCCATTAGGCTCAGGGGAAAGGGCTTTTGTGTGCTTAGACATTTTGCCAGACCAAGAAATAAATTTATGTATAAACCACTGAGTTCATGGTATTTGTTACAGCAACTAAGGTAACTAATTTGTGCAATTAGTAAAAGTATATTTCAGTCTCTCTCATTGTACAGTGAGCCACAGGAATTAGGAGAATTTTGCTCTATCCCTATTTAGTTCTTTAAAATGCAGGAAAGTGCATTCTGCACCGAGTGATTAATATTTATTTATTAAGTAGAAGAATATATGCTCTGAAGGGAGACAGTAGAAATTAGAGGCATCAGCATGTTGCCAAAGAAACTCATGAGTAGAGGAAGACACCATAGGGCTAAGCAATCATGTTATATATTAATATGGTGCCTCATGTGAACTTGTTGAGGGATTAAACCATGAGCAGCCTACTCAGAATTCCTAAGACAGCTCTGAGAACCCATTAGGCAACACCGGCTGATGCCTCTGCTGCCTTTCTATTGGTGCCATAAATAACCACAAATTTAGCCACTTACAACAATGCACAGTTAAGTCTTTAGTCAAGCTCACTGTCTTGCTGGGTTAAAAATCAGTGTATTTTTAGGCTGGATTCCTTTTGGGGTCTCACTTCAGTTGCTGGTCCTTGAGAGACTGGGACTGAAGTCCCTCTTCCATATAGGCTGTTAGTGAGAGTCCTCTCCAGGCTTGCAGGCTTCCTTAATGATGCCATCAGTCCTAGGTGCATTCAAATTAAAAAATACAGCAACATTTATTGAGTATGAGTCTTTCCTGTGTTTGACATTGCCAGTCTCTGATCTATTACTTTGTCAGACACAAACTGACTACATCAAGCCTACTAGATACTTCAGGATATTCACAGGATATTAATATCTGTGTGGTAGACAGACTATCTCTCTAAAAGATGTCCACATTCTACCCCTTGAAACATAAGAACATGAAGTTCCATAGCAAAGAAGGATTGTGGTAGCAGATGAAATCAAGCTATAACTAGCATACTGGGTTATCTAATGGATTCAAACCTAACCACTAAGGTCTGTGTATTGGTAAGACATTGTCATGGCAAGGAGATGTGAGAAACTCATCCACTGTGGTCAGCTTGGAAGGTGGAAAGGTGATGTAGTCCAGAGACTGTTAACAGCCTCTGGAGTGTGAAGAAAACAAGCAGAGGAACTCTCCAAGATGCAGCCAGAAAGCCAGTCAGTCTGGTTAGCACCCAGTGGGAACCCATTTTGCACTTCAGACGCTAAGAGCTACATAACAACAATTTTGAATTTTTTAGACACTCTGCCTAGGTAGCCCATGCTAACCCTGGATTAGCCTCTTAGCCCAGGATGACCTCAATGAATAATCCTCCTGCCTCAGTCTCCCTAGTGCAAGTGTGACCAGCTTGAGAAGATGTAAAGGGCCTTCTTGATTACTCAACAACTGTAATAGAATCCCATCCAATCCCTAGCCATGACAGCAGTTTCAAGTTTGCTCTCACCATGCCCAGGGTCATATTTTTTGGTTCTATAGAATGATATGTAGATAGATATGTTTTATGAGAGTTGTCATTGGCTTTCGGTAGTTGCTGGGGGACTGAACAAGAGTAACCTGTGTTAGTGAGTGACTAGTAATCCCGAAAACAGAGAGAAAGGTAGGAAGCTGTGGTCTCCTTTTGTCGACTTCTACAGTGTCATTCTGTGCTTGATCTTTTACATGAAAAATTGTTCCATTTTCTCCGTTTTCTAACATTTTGATTTAAGGGTTGCTTATTTGCATATCACATGGATGATAAGGTTGGAATTTTATTCTTTGATCTATCTATCTATCTATCTATCTATCTATCTATCTATCTATCTATTTTTTAAGACAGGGTCTCACTGTGTATCCCAGGCTGACTTTGAACTCATAGAGATCCACCTGCTTCTGCCTCTTGAGTACTGCGATTAAAGGCGTGTGCCATCATCCCTGTTTTTTTTTTTTTTTGATTCTTAAACCTAGTTCCTTATTCCTACCTTAAATTTGTTTGATCTTGTAATTACAGTGGGGAAAACCAGTAGGAGAATAAAAGTTTCCTCAAGTCCAATCATCTTTCAGCTTTTCTCTAAACACTAGCTTTTGAAGTCTAAGAATAGGAAGTCATAAAATTCACCATGGGTGGACCAAATGGGTCAAGAAAGTAAAATCAAGATAGTCAAGAAAGTAAGTCAAGAAATTCAAGAAAATGAATCAAATAAGGTTATTTAAATTTTAAAACATTAATCCAAATGTTATCTTTGTATAACATGTGTATAATGTAATATATAATTAAGTGTAATTTAAATCACATATAGTTAGAATTAATCTGTTCATTAAGCACTAACTTCATTTTAGATACAATTAATATATAACATGAGATTGCTACTAGTTTACGTAAGATTTCAATTTCCTCAAAAATGTGAAGGTTATCTCATCTGTATGCCACCATATAATATATGTATGTCAGTACACAATCACTTGTGTGTAATGGAGTGAGAGCTAGTGGATCTCCTGGGATGGGTAGGATTCCATCTCCCACCAGTATTCTCTTTATCTCCTGTTTTGCCTTGAATATCCCCAAGTGGACTTTCTTTTTGTGTTCAGAATTGGTGTTAGGGTTTGGTTCATATGAATTAGTTATAATAATTATATCTATAGTACATGATGCCTGTTTAAAATGAGATAAATAAGTGCGAGAATAAAAACTGATTTTGCTTCTAGGGTTTGTAGAGCTTCGAGCCTCATTTGCCATTGCTCTTGACAAAGGTCAGCGTGGTGTGGATGTGAATGGAGCTGACCTTGTGGAGAAGGTTAACTGGGAGATTGATAGTTACTGAGCAAGAGTAGAGACAAATCCAAAAATTACAAATTCAGACTTACACCCCTTTTAAGAACCTGCTCAAGCTGTTGTGGGAACTTAGAAAATTTGTATCGGCTCTCTTGGAACTTGACTAAGCGCAGGACCAGACATGCTAATGAAAGTTGTTTGTCTGAATAGGAAGAGTTGTCTTCCTTTTTGAGGAGCCTATCGAAAAGCTGCACACTTGCCTTGGTTAATCCAGGTCTGTTCAGTTACATATTCTTAGTCCTTGTGGCCTCTTGGCATCTTTAGGTCCAGCAATTGGTCCAGCAAAGGTGTCACTGAACACCCTTTGGAGAAGTGCTTTCTGATCACAAGTCGGGTCATCCCATCTCTATATTCTGCAGTTTCATTGTCTGAGACATTTAGCTACCTAAAGGGGCCTTCCAATTGTAAGCCCTTCATTCAGTGCATGATATTTCTGACACTTATTCAGCTGTTGAAGATTGTCTTCATTATCAAACAGTGGGCTGTGCCATAGTTAGATTTACCCTTCTTGTGCCTCCATGCTTGTTTTTTTTTAAAAAAAAGAGAAACCTTCACATTTCTGCAAGTGAAATTTTTTTATAAATGTACCTGGTAAGTATTGACATTTAGTCACTAATGCATGCTTTGTGTTAGTAACAGCTGCAGTATTTAAGTATGCATGTCTGATGTATCTTGTATGAAGGATGTTCAGCATCCCTGAGCATCTTTTGGTCCAGTCAGATTGACAGAATTCTCCACCAGGATAAACAAAGCATATAGCATTTAAAATATTTAAACAGACCAGTGTCTTGTAATGAACATCCTCTCAACTGACTGTCCACTGACTGCCCGTTATCAGAATATGTGACAGGGTTGTGATCATGCCATCTACTGAAAGGACAATGAGCAGCGACATTTGCATCTCCGTCTCATCAGGCTGCATCCTGCTGTTTCAAACCCTTGAACATCTAGAAATCTACAGCCTCCTTGGAAGGGCACCCTTGTACTCTTGGTCAACCATGCTAGTTTCCTGGCTCTCCATTCCCTGTTGCCTTCTGTGTCTAGCTCCCAGAAGTACATTCTCTGCAGTGCCTTGCGCAGTTATGCAGTCTCATTTGGTCTCTGTCAGCTCAAGGTATGGAGTCAATGTCATTCGGTGAGCATCTGAGGTGAGGACAGCAAGGCTCTGGACTTAAGTGCTGCAGAAGCGAAGATTAGAGGTAGAGGTGTCAGGCATCACTGTGGAGAATGAGTCCCTTGTAAGGAATCAGAAGTGTGTTGTCGAAGATTATAAACCCAGATGTAGCATCAGGACCTGACTATTTAAAGTACAGGAGGCAGTTTTCAAAAGAAGAAATGAACTCAGTGGGAGCCCTAGGTGTTATGCATTCAATTCTAAGTGGATTTTTCAGGAGAAGAAAAAAAAATACCATTTGGTTATTTTTAAAGGGTTTAGGGTGCTAAGGAAAATAAATTTTATTGTAAACATTTAAGCTTTTGAATATCTTGTCTCCATTTCCTTTCTAGTGCCCTAGGTCATCAGTTCATAGTCTCCCTTGCTGTACTTTGTTCAAAAATACTTTAAGTAATAAAGATAAATCATAGTCCCATAATCACGTCATATAACCACAATTAACCTTTATAAGTCTACATGAAATTTGTTATATGCACATTTCTATATAGCTGTACAGCCAATGTCTTTAGGAGTATCAGTTCTTAATCTTCTGCCCCATTGAAAGGCTTTTTTTTCTTTATTTGGAAAACATTTTCTCTTCCATTCTCATTTCTTCTCCAACCCCAGCCATGCTGACATGGTAGAATTCTTCTGAAAGATGGAACTCGGTTTCTCTTTCTCCCTTTGTGTCAAGTAAACACGGTGATGATGGTGCTGCTGGGATGGAGCAAATGGGAGATGTGCCAGGCTCATTTAAATGAGAGGAGAGAAATCAGTAACGTAAGTGTGCACATATATAATGCACATAAATAAAAATATGCTCCTGTGGAAATTAAGTCAGGGGCTGTAGTCTCTTTTGGTTCAACCTTTGCTGTACATATCAGGCAGGGTTCTTACAGAAATGGAACCAGTGGAGATAGAATACATACATCATGAAACAGGGCATGTTAGCTTGGCTTGTGCAGTAGCAGCTGAGTAGTCCACCAACTGTCTTTTCACACTGGAGATGTGGAGAACTCAGCAGCTGCTCAGGCTATGAATCTGGGCACCTCAGCAGCCCCCCCCCCTCCTGATGTTGATGGCCAGGAAGATTCCCAGAGAGCCACTGGTCTTCAGCTCATGCTGGGAAGCCCGGGAAGCTGCAGTCTGATGTTAGCACAGGATGGCAAGCAGTGACAGCAGCAGCAGCAATAGACACACAGGCCAACAGGAAGTGGATGCTAAAATCAAAATGTATCTTATCTAAAATGCACTTGTCAGTACAGAGACATTAACAAACTCCTTGCTGCTAAGCATGGAAACACCTGTGGACAGTGAGAGCTTGTCTCTGGAATAGATGCGCCTCAGAAATAGTCTAAAAGACTATTATAAAATACATAAATAATAAAGTAAAATAAAAGCTCAATGCTTTATTTAAAAATTCCCTCTATAATGACTAATTTTGATTGTCCACTGGGCAGGATCTGGACTTAAGAGACGTGTCCCTGGATAGGACTTTGAAGGCAATCCCAATATTCCCAAGAAGGATTAACGGGGAGATGACCCTCCCTAGAGTGGGTACTGGCATTTCCTGATTGGTGGAGCTGATAGAAAGGGTTTGGAGATGTTGCTGCTTGCTCTCTTGCCTGTCTCACAACCCTTTCTCTCTTACTCCCCTTCTGTTTCTTCCTCCTTTCCCCATCATACTTTCTTCCATTGCGTGTAGTGATTGTGTATAAGTACATGTGTGCACATACATGCATGCACATGTGGAGGCCAGAGGAGGCCATCAGGGAAGGTCCTGCTCTTCCATTCTATGTATCTCCCTGAAACAGGATCTCAGTGACCCTTTGGCCTCTTCTCTGCCCAGCACTAAGTTTAGAAACTTGTGTGTCCATGTCCAGCTTTAACCTGGGTTATGGGCATGTGAACTAAGGAGCCAAAGAATTCACAGCAAGATTTCCTACCTACGGAGCTAGCCCCACAATTGTGACTATAGAATGCAATGCCAGAAGGCAGCAGGGATGGGGGGAGATGAGGCAGGGAATAGTGTCCGGCTGAAGACTCCAGTCTTAAGATTCTAATGCCTTCTGCTTAATCTGACCCCAGAAGGGGAGATGAGGGACTCACACTGTCTTTATGCCCAGAATGGTTTTCCACCCAGCATACCATGATGGCTTTATACCTGCTCAAAGGACGGCTGTCTCTTTCTCTACATTTATGTTTCTCCTCATGTAAGCTGGTGAGGAAGGAATATCTAACATGTTTATAAGGTGTAGTGGCTATTCCTGGTTGTCAACTTGACAATATTTGGAATGAACTACAATTCGGAATTGGAAGGCTCACCAGTGACCCTTATCTGGAGGCTTGGAGATCCTTATCTGGATCTTGGTTTGAAGATCTTGAGCCATAGTGGCTATGGATTCCAGAAGATTGAATCTCCGAGTTAAGGAACACACCTTTAATCTGGGCTATGCCTTTCATCTGGGATTAAAGGTGTGGTGGAACACACCTTTAATCTGGGCTACACCTTTTGCTGGAGACAATATAAGGACATTGGAAGAAGGGAGTCTAGCTCTTGCTCCTGCTCCTTCGCCTGCTTGCTGCGTGAGACTGAGTAACTGCTAGATCCTTGGACTTCCATTCACAGCTGTGACTGAACGATTGTTGGGAATTGAGCTGCCGACTGTAAGTCATCAATAAATTCCTTTATTATCTAGAGACTATCCATAAGTTCTGTGACTCTAGAGAACCCTGACTAATACAGAAGTTGGTACCAGGAGTGGTTCTAGAGTAACAGAAGTACAAGGATGAATCTTTTAAAATTCTGGAATTGGCTTGTTGATCCACCAGCACTTTCAACTATTGAAACCTCTCCAGATTCTCTCCCTCCTGGGAGCTCAGAGAATTTTGAAGACCCATGGTTGAAACTATATTCCGAACTTAAAGAAGCTAATGCCCTTGATTTTCTTAATGAATTAGGTGATTCAGTGCACAAAGCTTTCTACAAGATGGGGAAAAAATCGAAAAATGATTTTACTGGCTGGCTGCTCTTAGTATCTGTGGAAAAAATGATGAATGAAAGGAAGGAGTTGTGTGATAAAATCGAAAGGCTCCAGACACAAGTAAACGATCTAAAAGTTGCTAAGTGTGTCCTTGAGGAGAATCTTCTCTCTTGTAGCAATAGAGCTCAAGTTGCAGAAAATCAAACAGAAACTCTCATTGTAAGGTTGGCTGAACTACAGCGAAAATTCAAGTCTCAGCCTCAGAGTGTGTCGACAGTTAAAGTAAGGGCTCTAATTGGCAAAGAATGGGATCCTACAACATGGGATGGGGATGTGTGGGAAGACCATGTTGAAGCTGAGAATTTTGAATCCTCAGATTCTCAAGGGTTTGCCCCACCTGAGGAAGTAGTACCCTCAGCTCCACCTCTAGAAATAATGCCTTCCCCACATGAGGAAATTAATTTTGCAGAGTCTGCTCACGGCCCACCAATAGTTTCTTCTAGACCTGTAACCAGACTCAAAGCAAAACAGGCTCCTAGAGGGGAGGTAGAAAGTGTAGTCCATGAGGAAATTCGCTACACTACTAAGGAGCTTAATGAGTTTGCTAATTCATTCAAGCAGAAACCTGGTGAATATGTGTGGGAATGGATTTTAAGGGTGTGGGATAAGGGTGGAAGGAACATAAAACTAGAGCAGGCTGAGTTTATTGACATGGGTCCTCTGAGTAGAGATTCTAGGTTTAATACGGAAGCTCGCATAGTTAAAAAAGGTGTCAAAAGTTTGTTTGAATGGTTGGCTGAGGTGTTTATCAAAAGATGGCCTACTGGAAATGACTTGGAGATGCCTGATATTCCATGGCTTAGTGTTGATGAAGGGATTTTAAGACTTAGGGAAATTGCAATGCTAGAGTGGATATATTGTGTAAAGCATAATTGTCCACAATGGGAAGGTCCAGAAGATATGCCTTTCACCAGCTCTATAAGACGCAAATTGGTGAGAGGGGCACCAGCACATTTGAAGGGTTTTGTTCTTTCCCTTTTCCTTGTGCCAGATCTTAGCATTGGAGATGCTTCTGCTCAATTAGATGAATTAAATTCACTGGGTTTAGTTGGATTCCGAGGTAACAAGGGCCAGGTGGCAGCATTGAATCGCCCGAGACAAGGTGATTCTAGTTATTATAATGGACAGCGTAGACAAAAGAATGTTTATAATAACATACCCAGTAATGGTCAGCACAGGAGAGGTGAAATTTATAATGGCATGACTCGGTTGGACCTTTGGTACTGGCTAACCAATCATGGTGTTTCCAGGAATGAAATACATAGGAAGCCTACTGCATATTTGTTTGATCTGTATAAGCAGAAAAATTCTCAAACAAATGAAAGAAAGGCTACATTAGATCGTGGTAAACAGCCAAATGAAAGAAAGGCTACATTAGATCGTGGTAAACAGCAATCTCGGCCAGTGAATCAATTTCCAGACTTGAGACAGTTTGCAGATCCAGAACCCCTTGAATGAAGGGGTGGCCAGGTTCCGCTGAGGAAGGATCTTGATAAGACACTCAAAGGTTTTGCTGTTACCCTTTCTCCAGTTCTTCCCCAGAGGGACCTACGGCCTTTTACAAGGGTAACTGTACACTGGGGAAAAGGAAATAATCAGACTTTTCGGGGTCTGCTGGATACTGGTTCTGAGTTGACACTGATCCCAGGGGATCCCAAGAAACATTGTGGCCCTCCAGTTAAAGTAGGGGCTTATGGAGGGCAGGTGATTAATGGAGTTTTGACTGATGTCCGACTCACAGTAGGTCCAGTAGGTCCCCGGACACATCCTGTGGTGATTTCCCCAGTTCCAGAATGTATAATTGGGATAGATATACTCAGAAATTGGCAGAATTCTCATATTGGTTCCCTGAACTGTAGAGTGAGGGCTATTATGGTTGGAAAGGCCAAATGGAAGCCTTTAGAGTTGCCTTTGCCAAAGAAAATAGTGAATCAAAAACAGTATCGTATTCCTGGAGGCATTGCAGAAATTACTGCCACTATCAAGGACTTGAAAGACGCAGGGGTGGTGGTTCCCACCACATCTCCGTTTAACTCTCCTATCTGGCCAGTGCAGAAAACAGATGGATCATGGAGAATGACAGTTGATTATCGAAAACTAAATCAGGTAGTAACTCCAATTGCAGCTGCTGTACCAGATGTACTTTCGTTACTTGAGCAAATTAACACATCTCCTGGCACCTGGTATGCGGCTATTGATCTGGCAAATGCCTTCTTCTCAGTACCTGTCCATAAGGACCACCAGAAGCAATTTGCTTTCAGTTGGCAAGGCCAACAGTATACCTTCACAGTTTTGCCTCAAGGATATATTAACTCTCCTGCCCTGTGTCATAATTTAGTTAGAAGGGATCTTGATCGTTTGGATCTTCCACAAAATATCACATTGGTGCACTATATTGATGACATTATGCTGATTGGACCAAGTGAGCAGGAAGTAGCAACCACTTTGGACTCATTGGTAACACATATGCGTATCAGAGGATGGGAAATAAATCCAACCAAAATTCAAGGACCATCTACCTCAGTGAAATTCTTAGGAGTCCAGTGGTGTGGGGCATGCAGAGATATTCCTTCTAAGGTGAAAGATAAGTTATTGCACCTGGCCCCTCCTACAACCAAGAAAGAAGCACAACGTTTAGTGGGTCTATTTGGATTCTGGAGACAACACATCCCTCACTTGGGTGTGTTACTTAGGCCTATTTACCAAGTGACTCGGAAAGCTGCTAGCTTTGTGTGGGGCCTGGAACAGGAGAAGGCCCTTCAACAGGTCCAGGCTGCTGTGCAGGCTGCTCTACCACTTGGACCATATGACCCAGCAGATCCGATGGTACTTGAGGTGTCTGTGGCTGATAGAGATGCTGTTTGGAGCCTCTGGCAGGCCCCTGTAGGTGAATCACAGAAAAGGCCTTTGGGATTTTGGAGCAAAGCTCTACCATCATCTGCAGACAACTATTCTCCCTTTGAAAAACAGCTCTTGGCCTGCTATTGGGCCTTAGTGGAAACTGAACGTCTGACAATAGGACACCAAGTCACTATGCGACCTGAACTACCCATCATGAGCTGGGTACTATCAGACCCTGCAAGTCATAAAGTGGGACGTGCACAGCAGCAGTCTATTATCAAATGGAAGTGGTATATACGTGATCGGGCCAGAGCAGGTCCTGAAGGCACAAGCAAGTTACATGAAGAAGTTGCTCAAATGCCTATGGTTTCTACTCCTGTTACAATGCCATCTGCTGCCAAGCATGCACCTATAGCCTCATGGGGTGTTCCCTATGATCAACTGACCGAAGAGGAGAAGACTAGAGCCTGGTTTACTGATGGCTCTGCACGTTATGCAGGCACCACCCAGAAGTGGACAGCTGCAGCATTACAACCCCTTTCTGGGACAACCTTGAAAGACACAGGTGAAGGGAAATCTTCACAGTGGGCAGAACTTCGGGCAGTACACATGGTATTACAGTTTGTTTGCAAGAAGAAATGGCCAGATGTACGATTATACACTGACTCATGGGCTGTAGCCAATGGATTGGCTGGATGGTCAGGGACTTGGAAAGATCACAATTGGAAAATTGGTGAGAAAGACATCTGGGGAAGAAGTATGTGGATAGATCTCTCCAAATGGGCAAAGGATGTGAAGATATTTGTGTCCCATGTAAATGCTCACCAAAAGGTGACTTCAGCTGCGGAGGAGTTCAATAATCAAGTGGATAAGATGACCCGTTCTGTGGACAATCAGCCTCTCTCCCCAGCCATCCCTGTCATTGCTCAATGGGCACATGAACAAAGTGGCCATGGTGGTCGAGATGGAGGTTATGCTTGGGCTCAGCAACATGGGCTTCCACTCACCAAGGCTGACCTGGCTACAGCTGCTGCTGATTGCCAGATCTGCCAACAGCAGAAACCAACACTGAGCCCCAGATATGGCACCATTCCTCGAGGTGACCAGCCAGCAACCTGGTGGCAGGTTGACTACATTGGACCACTTCCTTCGTGGAAAGGACAGCGTTTTGTTCTTACTGGAGTAGATACTTATTCTGGTTATGGATTTGCCTTTCCTGCACGTAATGCCTCTGCTAAAACCACCATTCACGGATTGACAGAATGCCTTATCTATCGTCATGGTATTCCACACAGTATTGCTTCTGATCAAGGAACTCATTTCACAGCCAGAGAAGTACGACAGTGGGCCCACGATCATGGAATTCACTGGTCTTACCACATTCCCCATCATCCTGAAGCAGCTGGTCTGATAGAAAGATGGAATGGCCTTTTGAAGACGCAGTTACAGCGCCAATTAGGTGGTAACAGCTTGGAAGGCTGGGGTAGAGTTCTTCAGAAGGCAGTATATGCTTTGAATCAGCGCTCGATATATGGTACAGTTTCACCCATAGCCAGGATTCATGGGTCCAGGAATCAAGGGGTGGAAAAGGGAATAGTTCCACTTACTATCACTCCTTGTGACCCTCTAGGAAAATTTTTGCTTCCTGTCCCCATAACTCTAGGTTCTGCTGGCTTAGAAGTTTTGGCTCCAGAGAGGGGAGTGCTCCTACCAGGAGCTACAACAAACATTTCATTGAACTGGAAGCTCAGACTTCCCCCTGGTCATTTTGGGCTTCTAATGCCCTTAAACCAACAGGCTAAAAAAGGAATAACAGTGTTAGGAGGGGTGATAGATCCAGATTACCATGGGGAAATTGGATTACCTCTTCACAATGGTGGTAAGCAAGATTATGTCTGGAGTGCAGGAGATCCCTTAGGGCGTCTCTTAGTACTACCATGTCCTGTGATTAAAGTCAATGGGAAACTACAACAGCCTAATCCAAGCAGGATGACAAAGGACGCAGACCCATCAGGAATGAAGGTATGGGTCAATCCTCCAGGAAAAGAGCCAAGACCTGCTGAGGTGCTGGCTGAAGGTGAAGGAAATACAGAATGGGTAGTAGAGGAAGGTAGTTATAAATACCAATTAAGGCCACGTAACCAGTTGCAGAAACGAGGATTATAAAGTAATATGAATGCCCATTGTAAATTTACTAATGCGTTTGCGATTGTACGAGGGATAGTTATATCATGTTAGGCGTATTTACAACCTTGTTATTGTTTCATGTGAACATGAGATATTATTTGTGTCAAGTTGACAAGGGGTGGATTGTAGTGGCTATTCCTGGTTGTCAACTTGACAATATTTGGAATGAACTACAATTCGGAATTGGAAGGCTCACCAGTGACCCTTATCTGGAGGCTTGGAGATCCTTATCTGGATCTTGGTTTGAAGATCTTGAGCCATAGTGGCTATGGATTCCAGAAGATTGAATCTCCGAGTTAAGGAACACACCTTTAATCTGGGCTATGCCTTTCATCTGGGATTAAAGGTGTGGTGGAACACACCTTTAATCTGGGCTACACCTTTTGCTGGAGACAATATAAGGACATTGGAAGAAGGGAGTCTAGCTCTTGCTCCTGCTCCTTCGCCTGCTTGCTGCGTGAGACTGAGTAACTGCTAGATCCTTGGACTTCCATTCACAGCTGTGACTGAACGATTGTTGGGAATTGAGCTGCCGACTGTAAGTCATCAATAAATTCCTTTATTATCTAGAGACTATCCATAAGTTCTGTGACTCTAGAGAACCCTGACTAATACAGAAGTATCATTAAAATTGCTTTTCCTCTTAAAATAATGTTATAAAAATGAATCTTCGCGTCCGGGACTCAGCAGAACTTAGGAAATTAGTCTGAACAGGTGAGAGGGTGCGCCAGAGAACCGGACAGCTTCTGGGATAGGCGGAAGCACAGAGCCGCTGAGGCAGCACCCTTGGTGGGCCGCAGACAGCCGGCCACCGTCTGGACCAGAGGACAGGTGTCCGCCTGGCTTGGGAGGCGGCCTCAGCCTCAGCAGCAGCGGTCGCCATCTTGGTTCCGGGACTCCCTGGAACTTAGGAATTTAGTCTGCACAGGTGAGAGTCTGCACCACAGAAGCTGACAGCTTCTGGGAACTGCCAAAGCAACACAGCTTCTGAGAAAGGCCCTGTTTTGGGCCTTCTTTTTCGGCCAGGAGGAGGTCCAAAAACAAGATATCTGCGCACCTTCCCTGTAAGAGAGCTTGCCAGCAGAGAGTGCTCTGAGCACTGAAACTCAGAGGAGAGAATCTGTCTCCCAGGTCTGCTGATAGACGGTAACAGAATCACCAGAAGAACAATCTCTAAACAGAGTCAACTATAACTACTAACTCCAGAGATTACCAGATGGCGAAAGGTAAACGTAGGAATCTTTCTAACAGGAACCAAGACCACTCACCATCATCAGAACCCAGAACTCCCACTTCGTCCAGTCCAGGACACCCCAACACACCCGAAAACCTAGACCTAGATTTAAAAGCATATCTCATGATGATGGTAGAGGACATCAAGAAGGACTTTAATAAATCACTTAAAGAAATACAGGAGAACACTGCTAAAGAGTTACAAGTCCTTAAAGAAAAACAGGAAAACACAATCAAACAGGTAGAAGTCCTTACAGAAAAAGAGGAAAAAACATACAAACAGGTGATGGAAATGAACAAAACCATACTAGACCAAAAAAGGGAAGTAGACACAATAAAGAAAACTCAAAGTGAGGCAACACTGGAGATAGAAACCCTAGGAAAGAAATCTGGAACCATAGATTTGAGCATCAGCAACAGAATACAAGAGATGGAAGAGAGAATCTCAGGTGCAGAAGATTCCATAGAGAACATCGGCACAACAATCAAAGAAAATGGAAAATGAAAAATGCAAAAAGATCCTAACTCAAAACATCCAGGAAATCCAGGACACAATGAGAAGACCAAACCTACGGATAATAGGAGTGGATGAGAATGAAGATTTTCAACTCAAAGGACCAGCAAACATCTTCAACAAAATTATTGAAGAAAACTTCCCAAATCTAAAGAAAGAGATGCCTATGAACATACAAGAAGCCTACAGAACTCCAAATAGACTGGACCAGAAAAGAAATTCCTCCCGACACATAATAATCAGAACAACAAATGCACTAAATAAAGATAGAATACTAAAAGCAGTAAGGGAAAAAGGTCAAGTAACATATAAAGGCAAGCCTATCAGAATTACACCAGATTTTTCACCAGAGACTATGAAAGCCAGAAGAGCCTGGACAGATGTTATACAGACACTAAGAGAACACAAATTCCAACCTAGGCTACTATACCCAGCCAAACTCTCAATTACCATAGATGGAGAAACCAAAGTATTCCACAACAAAACCAAATTCACACATTATCTCTCCACGAATCCAGCCCTTCAAAGGATAATAACAGAAAAAAACCAATACAAGAACGGGAACAATGCCCTAGAAAAAACAGGAAGGTAATCCCTCAACAAACCTAAAAGAAGACAGCCACAAGAACAGAATGCCAACTTTAACAACAAAAATAACAGGAAGCAATGATTACTTTTCCTTAATATCTCTTAACATCAATGGTCTCAACTCCCCAATAAAAAGACATAGACTAACAAACTGGCTACACAAACAAGACCCAACATTTTGCTGCTTACAGGAAACACATCTCAGAGAAAAAGATAGACACTACTTCAGAATGAAAGGCTGGAAAACAATTTTCCAAGCAAATGGTATGAAGAAACAAGCTGGAGTAGCCATCCTAATATCTGATAAGATTGACTTCCAACCCAAAGTCATCAAAAAAGACAAGGAGGGGCACTTCGTTCTCATCAAAGGTAAAATCCTCCAAGAGGAACTCTCAATACTGAATATCTATGCTCCAAATACAAGGACAGCCACATTCATTAAAGAAACTTTAGTAAAGCTCAAAGCACACATTGCACCTCACACAATAATAGTGGGAGACTTCAACACACCACTTTCACCAATGGACAGATCATGGAAACAGAAACTAAACAGGGACACACTGAAACTAACAGAAGTGATGAAACAAATGGATCTGACAGATATCTACAGAACATTTTATCCTAAAACAAAAGGATATACCTTCTTCTCAGCACCTCATGGTACCTTCTCCAAAATTGACCACATAATAGGTCACAAAACAGGCCTCAACAGATTCAAAAATATTGAAATTGTCCCATGTATCCTATCAGATCACCATGCACTAAGGCTGATCTTCGATAACAAAATAAATAATAGAAAACCAACATTCACGTGGAAACTGAACAACACTCTTCTCAATGATACCTTGGTCAAGGAAGGAATAAAGAAAGAAATTAAAGACTTTTTAGAGTTTAATGAAAATGAAGCCACAACGTACCCAAACCTATGGGACACAATGAAAGCATTTCTAAGAGGGAAACTCATAGCTCTGAGTGCCTCCAAGAAGAAACGGGAGAGAGCACATACTAGCAGCTTGACAACACATCTAAAAGCTCTAGAAAAAAAGGAAGCAAATTCACCCAAGAGGAGTAGACGGCAGGAAATAATCAAACTCAGGGGTGAAATCAACCAAGTGGAAACAAGAAGAACTATTCAAAGAATTAACCAAACGAGGAGTTGGTT
The DNA here is from genome assembly GCF_000001635.26 of Mus musculus. NCBI lineage: Eukaryota > Metazoa > Chordata > Mammalia > Rodentia > Muridae > Mus > Mus musculus. Next base: position 148,707,644 of record NC_000069.6, on the reverse strand, counting down.
CTTTGAGAAAATCAACAAGATAGATAAACCCTTAGCTAGACTCACTAGAGGGCACAGGGACAAAATCCTAATTAACAAAATCAGAAATGAAAAGGGAGACATAACAACAGATCCTGAAGAAATCCAAAACACCATCAGATCCTTCTACAAAAGGCTATACTCAACAAAACTGGAAAACCTGGACGAAATGGACAAATTTCTGGACAGATACCAGGTACCAAAGTTGAATCAGGATCAAGTTGACCTTCTAAACAGTCCCATATCCCCTAAAGAAATAGAAGCAGTTATAAATCGTCTCCCAGCCAAAAAAAGCCCAGGACCAGACGGGTTTAGTGCAGAGTTCTATCAGACCTTCAAAGAAGATCTAATTCCAGTTCTGCACAAACTTTTTCACAAGATAGAAGTAGAAGGTCCTCTACCCAACTCATTTTATGAAGCCACTATTACTCTGATACCTAAACCACAGAAAGATCCAACAAAGATAGAGAACTTCAGACCAATTTCTCTTATGAATATCGATGCAAAAATCCTCAATAAAATTCTCGCTAACCGAATCCAAGAACACATTAAAGCAATCATCCATCCTGACCAAGTAGGTTTTATTCCAGGGATACAGGGATGGTTTAATGTACGAAACTCTATCAATGTAATCCATTATATAAACAACTCAAAGACAAAAACCACATGATTATCTCGTTAGATGCAGAAAAAGCATTTGACAAGATCCAACACCCATTCATGATAAAAGTTCTGGAAAGATCAGGAATTCAAGGCCCATACCTAAACATGATAAAAGCAATCTACAGCAAACCAGTAGCCAACATCAAAGTAAATGGAGAGAAGCTGGAAGCAATCCCACTAAAATCAGGGACTAGACAAGGCTGCCCACTTTCTCCCTACCTTTTCAACATAGTACTTGAAGTATTAGCCAGAGCAATTCGACAACAAAAGGAGATCAAGGGGATACAAATTGGAAAAGAGGAAGTCAAAATATCACTTTTTGCAGATGATATGATAGTATATATAAGTGACCCTAAAAATTCCACCAGAGAACTCCTAAACCTGATAAACAGCTTCGGTGAAGTAGCTGGATATAAAATAAACTCAAACAAGTCAATGGCCTTTCTCTATACAAAGAATAAACAGGCTGAGAAAGAAATTAGGGAAACAACACCCTTCTCAATAGTCACAAACAATATAAAATATCTTGGCGTGACTCTAACTAAGGAAGTGAAAGATCTGTATGATAAAAACTTCAAGTCTCTGAAGAAAGAAATTAAAGATGATCTCAGAATATGGACGGATCTCCCATGCTCATGGATTGGCAGGATCAACATTGTAAAAATGGCTATCTTGCCAAAAGCAATTTACAGATTCAATGCAATCCCCATCAAAATTCCAACTCAATTCTTCAACGAATTAGAAGGAGCAATTTGCAAATTCATCTGGAATAACAAAAAACCTAGGATAGCAAAAACTCTTCTCAAGGATAAAAGAACCTCTGGTGGAATCACCATGCCTGACCTAAAGCTTTACTACAGAGCAATTGTGATAAAAACTGCATGGTACTGGTATAGAGACAGACAAGTAGACCAATGGAATAGAATTGAAGACCCAGAAATGAACCCACACACATATGGTCACTTGATCTTCGACAAGGGAGCTAAAACCATCCAGTGGAAGAAAGACAGCATCTTCAACAATTGGTGCTGGCACAACTGGTTGTTATCATGTAGAAGAATGCGAATCGATCCATACTTATCTCCTTGTACTAAGGTCAAATCTAAGTGGATCAAGTAACTTCACTTAAAACCAGAGACACTGAAACTTATAGAGGAGAAAGTGGGGAAAAGCCTTGAAGATATGGGCACAGGGGAAAAATTCCTGAACAGAACAGCAATGGCTTGTGCTGTAAGATCGAGAATTGACAAATGGGACCTAATGAAACTCCAAAGTTTCTGCAAGGCAAAAGACACCGTCAATAAGACAAAAAAAAACACCAACAGATTGGGAAAGGATCTTTACCTATCCTAAATCAGATAGGGGACTAATATCCAACATATATAAAGAACTCAAGAAGGTGGACTTCAGAAAATCAAATAACCCCATTAAAATGGGGCTCAGAACTGAACAAAGAATTCTCACCTGAGGAATACCGAATGGCAGAGAAGCACCTGAAAAAATGTTCAACATCCTTAATCATCAGGGAAATGCAAATCAAAACAACCCTGAGATTCCACCTCACACCAGTCAGAATGGCTAAGATCAAAAATTCAGGTGACAGCAGATGCTGGCGTGGATGTGGAGAAAGAGGAACACTCCTCCATTGTTGGTGGGATTGCAGGCTTGTACAACCACTCTGGAAATCAGTCTGATGGTTCCTCAGAAATTTGGACATAGTACTACCGGAGGATCCAGCAATACCTCTCCTGGGCATATATCCAGAAGATGCCCCAACTGATAAGAAGGACACATGCTCCACTATGTTCATAGCAGCCCTATTTATAATAGCCAGAAGCTGGAAAGAACCCAGATGCCCCTCAACAGAGGAATGGATACAGAAAATGTGGTACATCTACACAATGGAGTACTACTCAGCTATTAAAAAGAATGAATTTATGAAATTCCTAGCCAAATGGATGGACCTGGAGGGCATCATCCTGAGTGAGGTAACACATTCACAAAGGAACTCACACAATATGTACTCACTGATAAGTGGATATTAGCCCAAAACCTAGTATACCCAAGATATAAGATACAATTTCCTAAACACATGAAACTCAAGAAAAATGAAGACTGAAGTGTGGACACTATGCCCCTCCTTAGAAGTGGGAACAAAACACCCTTGGAAGGAGTTACAGAGACAAAGTTTGGAGCTGAGATGAAAGGATGGGCCATGTAGAGACCGTCATATCCAGGGATCCACCCCATAATCAGCATCCAAACGCTGACACCATTGCATACACTAGCAAGATTTTATCGAAAGGACCCAGATGTAGCTGTCTCTTGTGTGACTATGCCGGGGCCTAGCAAACACAGAAGTGGATGCTCACAGTCAGCTAATGGATGGATCACAGGGCTCCCAATGGAGGAGCTAGAGAAAGTACCCAAGGAGCTAAAGGGATCTGCAACCCTATAGGTGGAACAACATTATGAACTAACCAGTACCCCGGAGCTCTTGACTCTAGCTGCATATATATCAAAAGATGGCCTAGTCGGCCATCACTGGAAAGAGAGGCCCATTGGACACGCAAATTTTATATGCCCCAGTACAGGGGAATGCCAGGGCCAAAAAGGGGGAGTGGGTGGGTAGGGGAGTGGGGGTGGGTGGGTATGGGGGACTTTTGGTATAGCATTGGAAATGTAAATGAGCTAAATACCTAATAAAAAAATGAATCTTCGCATAGTTTTATTGCTGGATGTTTTCAGAGTTTTATTACTATTTCTTTCTTTTTTTTTTTTAAGCTTATCTACTTTACCAGTCCTTTCTCACTATGGAAAGAGAAATAGTGTTGAGAGTGTCTGGAGGTAAGTACACTATCCTGAGTTGTCTACAAACACAAGGAACCTAACACTACATCTCCCTGTGAAGTCTAGGACTCTGCACAAAGGGAAGGATTTTCCTATTCAAAAGTAGGTGGTGGGGGTCTCTACACCTACAATGCAAGAGAAGTATTTAAAAAGATTTAACCATTCTAAATTGGCGCAAGCCTAACATGTAGAAACCTTAGTGCTGACTACTTTAAAATAGTAAATACAGTTTAATTTTTCATTACATTTTTTGGGAGAAATTTAATAGATGAGCTTTCACCCCATCTTTTCTCCCTTCCAGACACTTCCAGGTCCCCCTAATTCCCATCAAATCCTATCCCTATTTCTGCTTTACTTAAAGTATCATTTTTCCATCCATTAATAAAAATACATTGCGAAAAACACATATTCCATATGGATTGAGCTTCCTATAGTGATGGCTTTTTGGTTTTGTTTTTGAGAATTTCATTTTATTGAACTGATTGATGTCTGTACCCAGGTGGTCATCTCTGACATCCAAGCTACACGGTAATAACAGTCTGGAGGTTTAATTAACTAAGTGTATCAAGGACCTTTTCTCTCCTATCATGAGGCAGTGGGAGGTCATGGTAATTCCTAAGGGATGGGACTATTCAAGTTCTAGTTCAATCATGTACCCAGTGCCACCATAGTGGGGAAAGGTATTGTAGTGAACACCTGACAGTGTCTGTTAAATATCATACTGAAAGCTATGCATATCACTGCTGGCTTCATTTCACTGGTCAGATCATGCAATGAGAGCCTGCCTACCTTCAAAGGACTTGAGAGAACACATTAGACTACCTACTATCCCTGTGGACTGTGGTAGCAGAGCATCTTAGTATAGGTAGGATAGAACCAGGGTTTCAGGGATGTACACTGTAAGCCAGCTCCATAATCTGTAAAGATGAAATATTCAAAAAAAGTTTTAAATTATACACAAAGCTAATAAGAAGTCCCCATGTATATTTCAACTAATTTCCATAATATTCCATATGATCTAGTGATTAATACATAGATAATGAGAGCCTGTAAGATAGTTTGGTGGATAAAAGTTTTTGGTTAGGGTGTTTTATTTGTTTGGTTTGGTTTTCTTCTGTCTGCTTGACAGAAGCAGAGTTTCCTGGGAAGAGGGAACTTTCACTGAATGATCTCTTCCACCACACGGTCTGTAGTCAACCCTCTGTGGGCATGCTCTGAATTAATGATTGATGTGGCAATATCCAGATCGTGGGTGATGCCACCCTTGGGCAGGTGAGGGTGCTGGTGGGGGTCCTCAGAAAATCCCCAGTCAACTCAGGCTGATGCTAAGACAAAGGGCTCCTCCAAAAACCTGACAGCAGGATGCTGTTACCAAGAACAGCATCCCTACAACTCATGAAACATGAAGTGAAGTGGTGCCTACCACAAACCTTTGAGGTACAATCAGTCCTGTCTGTACAATATCCTAGGGGACTGGTGGCACAGGACTTAGGGGAGTAGCCAACCAATGTATGATCTGACTTAAGGTCTACTTCCTGAGAAGGAACCTATACCCAACACTGCTTGGGTAATCAAGAACTAGAAACTAGAAAACTCAGAAACCTAGAAGAAAACCAAATATCAAACATGACAAATAAATTTTAAAAACAAACAAACACCCCTCAAGAAAAATGATTCTTAATGATATTTTGTTGTACTCATAGATCAGTGCCTTATCCAGTCATCATCAGAGAGGCTTCCTCCAGCAGCAGATGGGAGCAGATACAGAGACCCACAGCCAGACTTTACAGGGAACTCTAAATTGGAGGTCTCCATCAAATTGCTCCCCTCAAAGCTCAGGGAATCTCAATTAAGGGAAGAAAGAAAGATTGTAAGAATTAGAGAGGGTGTGGCCCTCTGCATTAATTGAGCAAGGTGCATATGAATTTGCAGAGACGGAAGTGCAGGGGCCTTCAGAGGTCTGCACCAGCTCCTCTTTACACATCAGCTATTAGTTTGGTATTTTTATGGGTCTCCTGCTTATGAAAGCAAATGGTTTCTGACTCTTTGGCCTGCTCTCAGGAGAGACTCTCTTCCTCCTGTTGGTTGTCATGTTCAACTCTGATGTGAAAGATTTTGTTTAATCTTAGCATATTTAGTTTTGTCCCCGTCAGTTGGTATGTCTTAGAAGCACGCCCTACTCTAATGAGAGACGGAAAAGGGATGGATCTGGAGAGGGGGCGAGGTGGGGAAGAGTGGAGGGAGGGGAAACTAGAATCAGGATATATTGTAGTAAAAAGGAATCTATTAAAAAGAAAAGAGGAAGGAAGGAAGAAGAAAAGAAAGTAACTTGAGCAAGCCTTGGAACGCAAGGTAGTAACTGGTTCCTAAGTCCATGAGTGCTGCCTCTGCTACTGCTGAGCTCTTGCCTTGAGTTTCCATGACGACGGACTGTGATTTGGATGTATGATCCAAATAGACCCATTCCCTTCAGGATTGCTCTTGGTCACAGTGTCTATCCAACAATGTAAACCAAACAAGGTCAAGGCACTGCTGACTCTGATGACGTGAATTTGAGCCCCTAAACCTACATGGTGGAAGGAGAGAGCCGTCTCCTGCGAGCTGTCCTCTGGCATCCAAACTTTCGACGCCCTATAGGGCATCTCCAGGAAAAAACTAAAAGGGAACAAATTTATATCATGATATTGAGTGTCCTGCTTACATTTCCCATTAAGATACCAAGTGAATTGCTTACTTTTCCCTTTGAATCACAACTTTCTTTTAACTTAGAGCAATGGCACTGTTTATGTTTGTTCTGGGGTTGGGAATAATATTTTTTTTAAGATCACACTGAGCTGTTTTGTCACGTGAACTGGGTATGGTTCATCAGTCTCTGTCTAGCTCTCTCTGGTACAAAGAAACTCGTTGCTGAAGCTGCCTATAGACACGAAGACCTCTTTATCAAGCGTGTGGTTCAGTGGGACTTGGTTTGTTGTCATAGCATTGACTGTCCATGTCAGCCTGGGTCACAAAGCCTTTGGATAACTGGTAGACAGCAGTCATCACCAGTCAGGGCTGGATGATTTCATTGTCAATTCAGGGCTAGAGAGCTCTGACTTGCCCTCCATTTACCAGCAGATATCTGTGGGCCTGGGATTATCATCACCGTTGGAACAAACGATTTCCTATTTAAAAAAATAGTCAAAGTATACCAAAGGGGCAGAAGATAAAACAAACTTTGATTTTAGCTGTGATAAGGGACATTCAGTGGAAACAGTAAGGAATGGTGGGAAACAGTGGGGTTCATTTGTTGTAGGCAGAGCAGCTCAGGACTATTTCACCTTGGAGAGGACACTTGGAACTGGAAAGAGTCACAGCTCAAGAGCAGAATCACAGGCCTGCACACACACATTTCTGTTGGGATTTATCTTTCCACATATCCAGTGGAAGTTAAGGAACAGGGCACAACATGCACCATCAGTCTCTTACAGAGCTGAATCCCACCTCATTAACAACCCTGACAAAGAAGCAGAATTTAAAATGGTTATCAAACTGTGCCTATGGCCAACAGGAAGAACAAAGGTTTTGGGCAAGTGTGTTCTTGGTGGTATATGCTGTCCTTGTGAAAGGTTTGATTTTTTCCCCCTACACCAGATAAAAATCCTCTGAGCCCACCTGTGCCTGATGTCATTACCAGTCCCCTCAGCTTTAGGGCTCTCTAGACACTACAAAAGGCCTCTTTGCTACCCAATGGAATTCAAAAGGCTTGAAAGGCCTGGAGGAGGCACTGTGGAGAAGCTGTGGTTGGAATGAAGCGCTTTTGAGTGGTGGAGAACCAGTTTCCCACTGGTCTCTGAACCTGGAAATCTTAGCATTTTTTCCCCTGGGAGATGAGGTGTTGAAATCAGATTGCTGAAGCCGTGTTACATGAATGAGGGCTTAAAAAAGATTAAAGAAGTTTAAGGCAAAGTTCAGATATATCTTTACTATCTTCCCCAGCACATTGACACAAAGGATTAAATACAGTTTAACAGGAAAGTGGAAAAATGATTTTAATAGAATATGGTCAGAATTCTGCAACTCAAGGATTGTTATCTATAGTCCCCAAAGTAGAATATTCTCACATAAAAATCGAGAAGTCATTGAAGTTGTAATGACATTCAGAAAAATCTCTATTTATTTTGACCTGAAAGAAGGAGGTAGGGAAAAATAAATCTCTCCTAGGAACCAATATTTTATTTCATTTTCTTCTTGAGTCACAATTGTGCCTGATTTATTGTTAACATCTCCCCCTGGCTGAGGTTGCCGAAGCCCTGAGCTGTGTTGGAAATATCTTTACAGTGTGCACAAACTTCACATCAAATAAATATTCCTAACAGATATTAGTGCGACTGAGCTAAGAAAACAAAACTTACTGGAAAGTCAAATCCTTACTACCCTTGTGTATATTTCATCAGGAATTTAAGGAACGTCCCTTTCCTGCTACTAGATTTTCAAAATTACATGAAGACCAAGATGATACTTTAAGGCATTCTGCTTTCATTGTATAGAGTGTAGAGGAAAAAAAAATGTCCCCTGGGTGCTTAGCTTGAAGAGCACCCAAGAGATTCTGAGAAATATACTTTTTGAACACTTCAACTTCCTAGTGTCTTTTCAGTAGTCAATTAACATAATTTGACAATTATAGGTACAAACATTTTATAGGCACTTGGTGGCAAGAGTGTTAAAGAGTGTGATCCCCATCCATGGATGCTGGCAACCCTCATCTCGTTCTGGCAGGGCCCTTGAAGGAATGGCGGAATGTGCTCCAGACTATTAATAAAACTCAAAGCATATTTCATCTTGACACCATATCACAAGTTTGACATTGCAGCTCCTCTCTGAGGAATTCTGAGTCATCGAGACATCCCCTAGCTACAGCCCTATCTCAACTAGATGATAATTTGATTCAGACTATTTTAACACATGCCAATATGTATATCTCCCCTGCAAAGTGGAGGTGTGCCCACAGAGGGAAGACAGCTGAACCGACAGGGCAGTACCACTTCTGGGAAGTTGTGCCCCACAGTTTAACAATTCCTTAAGTCTCACTCCTCCTCCTCCTCCTCCTCCTCCTCCTCCTCCTCCTCTTCTTCTTCTTCTTCCTCCTCCTCCTCCTCCTCCTCCTCCTCCTTCTTTCTCCTCCTCCTCCTCTTCAAAAGTGCTTTCATGAACAGGACATTCAAGAAAATGTAATTGAATTAAACTCAAAAATTGTTCACTTTTAACTGTCTTGATAAGATTCAATTTTTAATGAAATATATTTTGGGTCTTAAATAAATAAAGTGGTGTGTAAAATAGCAACAGAAGTATTTTCCAATACAAAAAACTTGGAAATTTATTGAGGTGGACAACTTTCTAGTTTCTTGAACAGCTGGATCATTGTGTGAGTATCTAATACTTGAGACTAGCCTCAATAGGCAAAGAGAAAAATAAATCATAGCACAAGGACCATAGCATCGAGGAACTCAGATATTAGGAAGGAAGGAAGTGTGGGGTGGGGTGGCAGCTCTGAAGCTGTGCTTTCCCTAGGGTATGCATTGCTTTCGTGTTTCCCAAAACTGAGTTAGCGTCCACTGGTTTGGGTCTACATTTTCTGTTCCTTAGCAATTTCATTCATGTTAATTCACAAATGAACAACAAGCCCTATTGCATCCAAAAATACTCAGGGCCAATGCAATTAGCCACTTTATGGTTAGCAGTCAATAATACTAGCTTTAAATAGCCACTTCTGGTATTTGTACTCATGCTTATGAAAATAGAAAGGATGCATTATTCTCTTTTGTTCATTTTCAGATTTTTCAACTCCAAAAATAATTAAGCAACAGCAGCTGTGTGTGTATGCTTGGGTTCAGGTGCAGGCTGGTGGCTGGAGGTGGGTGAGCAGATGACAGTTCTCAGGAGTCTGTTCTCTTTGCCTGTCTGTGAGTCTGGGGGTCACAACAGGCTGTCAGGGTTACATGGAAGTACATGCTAAGCCTTGTTGCCTGCCCAGGATATATTCTCTTAAATTTTCTTTGTTTAACAAAAACTTGAGCAAGATCCGAGAATATTTTCTTATTACCAAACAATTACCACTTAATCAGATATTTGTCCTAACACCATGGGGCTGGAGAGCTGCGGCAGCTATGGGCACTTGCTGTTCTTCCAGAGGGGCCAAGCTTGGTTCCCAATATCCATACCAGGTGGTCACAACCATCTACATCTTTCCTTCCATGGCCCAATGCCTCTAGTCTCTGTGGACATGTCATTCACACACACCTACCCACGTGTACAGACACACACCTCACAGAATTTAAAAATTTCAATAAAAACTTAAATATAAGATAACCCCATTATTATTTTTCATTTCTCTCTCTCTCTCTCCCTTCCTTCCTTCCTTCCTTCCTTCCTTCCTTCCTTCCTTCCTTCCTTCCTTCCTTCCTTCCTTTCTTTCTTTCTTTCTTTCTTTCTTTCTTTCTTTCTTTCTTCCTATAGTGTGTATGCACATGTGTATGCCCGGTGTGTGTGTGTGTGTGTGTGTGTGTGTGTGTGTGTGCATGTGTATAAGTTTACACATTGGTGCGAGACCCAAGGTTGACACTGGGAGTCTTTCTTTCTGGCTTTCTACCATATTCATTGAGGGGGCACTCTCAATTTTGGAATAACAGGTGGGCCAGCATGTCACCTGCCATTTATGCAGGTGCTAGGGATTGGAGCTCTGGTCAAGCACTATGTCCACTGAGCCACTTCCCTAGCCGTGATTATTTTGGCTTATAGCAACTAAAAGCAATAACGGTGACCCATGAAGATGTTACTTACCCTTGACTCTATGTCTGGTGTTTGCAATACTTTAACCTAGTGCATCAACTGACAGCCGAAACACTAGGGGGAATAGGGAATTGAGCAAATGTAAATATTTTTACAACTAAAAAAATAAAAGAGTTTTGCAATAATGCCTCAAATATTATTAAGTCCTATCAAACATGGGTATATACTACTTAAGTCAGTACAATTATTATTCCTGTTTCCCATATAAAAATCTGAGGCTCAGAGTAGCTTATTATCACAGATCACACGGTTGCAATGCCAGAACTGAAGTACCCCACTAGTCCCCCACCTTTCTTAAACTTAATAATAAAATAAAAAACATTCCTCTGTACCTACTTTTAAATGCTAAAGTTTGGAGGGGAAACCAGGAACGGGGATCACATTTGAAATTTAAATAAAGAAAATACCTAATTTTTAAAAAAAGCTTAAAAAAAACCCTTGCATCCATGGCTGTATGCACACATTTCTCCTTCGTTACGCACAGCTGACTTAGCAGGAAGCTGTGCTCAGGGTGCGGCACAGTTGTTGCGGACAGGATGGCAGCTGTCAGACAGGTGTCAACAAGTGTGCATGTGTGAGCTTAACTGAGGTCCTCACTGGCATGAGTAGACAAGGGCAAACTTTTTGCCTTTCCTCCAAAAGCCATCAGACAATCCGAGGAAGGACCTCAAGGGAAGAATGGCTCTCAGGGGCTTGCAAGAAAATCCTTGGAAGCACTCGAGGAAGGCTGGCTCACCACTGCTTTTGATGACAGAGTTTGTGTCATACATCTTTTCCCCCTATGATTGTAGGGAAAATGGTAGCTCTGGGGGGCTCGATTCCACAGGTGGAAAAGTTTTCAACAAGCTTCTCCTAGTTTTTCATGTATTCTTTTAACTTATAAATTGAAAAATCCTCGTGTAGGTGGTAAAAATCCCCGTGTAAATATATCTGAAAAGACTTCCTTTCTATGTTTGAAAGTTCCCACTTCGAAGAAGCAGTCACTTGGAAGCTAAGACAGTGCTGATATACTATATAGTAATGGCAACTTCATGTGTTGAACTATTTCAGTTTGAAATATGTTGGGGTGGTGTGGAGCCATCTTAAATGATAAGACTTCAATAAAATGAAAAGCCAAGTTTGATCCTGTCAAGTCATGACCCCATCCTGGATGCACCACACCCAGGGCAATGATGGAAGCTGTCTCTTTACCACAAATTAGAAAATGTATGTGATAGATTTTAATTTTAATTCTGTGCATTTGTGTGGCCTTGGGTGACTCTCTCAGCCTCAATATCCCAACCTACAAAGGAAAGCTTACCCTATGTAATGCATTATATACCTTTAAGCTCTTGGATTGTGAACATTAGGGGGAAATATAACCTATTTTACCTATTATCTACTGTTTGCTTTTGGGTAACATGTCTGGTAAGATTTTTGCACACAGAATAAATGGGAAAAAAAAACAACTCCTACAACCTAACAACAAAAGGCAAACAAGAATAACACAAAGCAAAAACGAAAAACAGATACGGCGCCGAGACTGACCTTTCTCCAAAGAAGTTCAGCAGGTGTCCAGCCACACTTGAAAACACACTCAGCATCATTAGTCACTTCGAAAGTGCAATTGAAACCACAAGGAGGAACAGTGTGAATCAGTCCCTTGGTAAGACAGATGTAAGATGGTCACAGGACCTAGCAGGTGACAGTGAGTGTAGAGCCCTCAAGAGGTGGCCAGGGGGGCAGCCATGTGTCCAGAAGTGGGCCTGGCGGGCCATCAGGCAGTTCTCTGCTCAACTAATCTTGGAACTCCCAGAACTTGAAAAGATTCTTTTAAGTTGTTTACCATATAAGATAATGGACACACTCCTGACCCCGTATACACGTTAACATAATTGCACTCTGCTCATATTCTCTCTGTGATCACCATCTCTTGTTCTTCCCGATGTCCTCTCCCCACCCCGGTCTACTCCATCAGCCCATTAGTTCTTGTTTTATCCACTTCATCATTGAGTAATTTTACCTAATAAGAAGCCGATTTACTTGAATTTTAGTTTAAACCAAACCAGGGGTCTGTTTCTGTTCCACTGTGGAGAGGAACTAGTCGACCTTAGTAATTCCACAGACACTTGAAAACCATAATAGATAAATTCCATCCCTCTCTCCTTACTCAGGAAAATAGGCTTAAGTCCTTTAACATAGCCTTAAAGAGCAAAATTGCAACCCCACAGTGGCTCCTATTATACCAGCTCATTCTTTGGTTTCTCAACTTCCCAGAGGCCCCTTTAAGAGAGTCCTGACTTTTCTGAGCACTGACTTCTCTATTCTCTGAGGAGTCTTGGTGGGCCATAAAACAAGGCTGCTGGACTTCCTTCATTAAAGAACAGATGGTTTTCTGGGGGCAGGGGATTATTTCTCTCTTTGGAGAACCCTTATATAGAGCCAAGTTTTGCAACCATGAAGGAGGCATTTGAGGTCCTACTATCCTGTTAGGTATCTTGAAAAGATGGGCCAAGCAATTCTGTGGCCATGGTACCCAATGCTGTCTAGCAGTCCCTCATCCGATGCTAAGCTCTCTCTGAGGTGAGGACACTGCTTCATTTCCTTTTTGAATTCTGCAAGATAGGTCTTGTGAATTGTTTGTTGTAGGCTAATCAGAATCTCAATATTTACAACCAAAGAAAGCTAACTCGTGCAAGACCAGAATTTGTTCTTGCTTGTACTGGCTCTAGCTCATTGCCCACCAGCATCTTGATGACGGATGTGAAGAAGGCAGTAGAGCCCATGCAGGACACAGCATCGCCTGGCATCCAACTCTTTTAACTGCTGCCAAGTCTTTACAACAGAAATCAGGAATGGCTGCTATCTACTTTTTCCCCCCTCTGGATTTCCTGAAGCATATCACTCAATGCGATGGGCTTTGGCTTTGAAAGAAAAGACATCTCTAAATAGAATTTTGAAATTTTTATATCTACCTTCTGTCCATAATTACATGTAACTTACTCACTTCCTTGTCTGGTACCAACATGTAGAATTAAAAAAAAATGATCTAGGAAGAAAAGTAGTTAGTAGTTGATGGTATTCTATTTGCATAGGAAGGAGAACAAAATGTATGTCTTTTATGCTATAAAAACCCATTTATTATAAATAATATTTTGCATATTTTTTCACATGCTTACTATTATTATTTTAGTCACCCACTCATCGCTGGTGTTGCAATGATGCCAACACATAATATTACCTGTTTATTTTGAATATTTTAAATGTTATTTTTTTTTATATGAGGCTGCTTGTAGCCTAGACTGGCCTGAGAATCACTATATAGCTGAGGCTAGGCTGAAACTCTTGATCCTTCTGCTTCCACATCTTGAGTTTGGGATTCTAGGCATGCATAATGAGCCTTAGAACCATCAGCTATTTATTTGGCCATGTTGGAGATTGATCCTGAACCTAGGGGAGTGTTCTGCCATTAAGCTACATTCTCATCATCACAGGCTAATTAGATGAAAAGCAATACAGGGGTAAAGGGGGGAGCTCAACAGAAAGCAGCCCATTGGTACCTGAATCACCTATTTTGGGAACACTGACTCAGGGGTTTACAGACTTCACATGATGCTCACTTTTTACCTTGCTAGTTCCAAACCACTCCATCTTGCTTTTCTCTTCAGTGGCTTCTACTCAGGAGAAGCAGCCGGCTGATATATATTTTGGGTACTAGCAAAAGTGTGACAGCTAACATCACAATATTTTTCATTTCCCATAAGCTGTTCAACTTGGGCATTTTGTCACAGTATCAGAAAGCTGACTGGCACAGTGCTCTAGGAAACAACTAGAATCTGCCATTAGAAACTCCTAGGATGTCCCCTTTCTAATCTGTCTTTTTCCCAGTGTCATGTTTCTTGTGTCTACATATTAGATCCACTAGTTAAGGAAACTTGGGTGTATTAACCAATGTTTCATAAGTTAAATGTCTCCAGCTAGAATATACATTCTGGAATTACCCAGAACACATCTCTCTCTCTCTCTCTCTCTCTCTCTCTCTCTCTGTCTCTCTCTCTCTCTCTGATTCCTGTCTCCATACAGAAGCATACTATAAACCTTCATATTATTGATTGAATATCTTTTCATTAATTGATTGATTTACACTTTGACAAGTTCATATTCAGCTCTAATATACTTTTATCATATTTACCCAGTTTATTACTTTCCCACCACTCTTGAGTCCATTCTTTCAGAGTTCCCCTTCTACTTCAGTCTCTGAGTGTGTCCCACTGAGTGTAATTAGGGTTGCTTGTATGAGCAAGAGTGGAGGGTTGGCTAGGGCTCTTTTATGTTAATCAGTGGAAAATGTCAATGCATAATGAAGACAGTGTGGAGTGGATCATAGTGTGATGCATGGATGATTGTAAAGAAGATGCAGAGCACTAAGGGGTTCTTTGCTGCAGATCTGATGTATTCCAAGGTTCAGAGATGACAGGTGGAAAATAATCATGGAAAGGGACAAAGGAAAAAGCTGGATAATCAGAGAAGTGTATATCAATGAGAAAAGTCATTCCTGCATGACTTGAGGGAATGGGGAATGCAGAAAGTGAGAGAAGATGTAAAAAAAAAAAAAAAACAAAAAACAAAAAAATCCCCGAGGTGGTGATACACTACGTAGAGGAAAGACTTTACATGGTCCAACAGTGAGTGATGCTAAATCTTCAGAAGGGCTGCATTGAAGGGCTCACCTATGGTGAGGCTGAAGAATGAGAAAAGAGAAGGTGACAATGTTTATTTTTGTCTATGAGATGATCACAAATTAGAGGGAACAATGACATTTGAAGACTACTTGACCTTATTGGAAATTCCTTTCTGCCTCGATATAAATTTAATATTGAATCACCCACAGGGGCGACCTTGAAAATGGAATTGGCCATGTAAACCATGATTGTCAGGATTAGCTGGATTCACAGGCGTCCCCTCTTCCGTGCCTCTTCCTTTTCCTTTTTCTGCCATATCCAGGGATCCATCCCATAATTAGCCTCCAAGCGATGACACCATTGCATACACTAGCAAGCCTTTGTTGCAAGGACGGAGATATAGCTGTCCCTTGTGAGACTAGTCCGGGGCCTAGCAAACACAGAAGTGGATGCTCACAGTCAGCTGTTGGATGGATCACAGGGCCCCCAATGGAGGAGCGAGAAAAAATATCCAAGGAGCTAAAGAGATCTGCAACCCTGTAGGTGCAACAACATTATGAACTAACCAGTACCCCGGAGCTCTTGACTCTAGCTGCATATGTATCAAAAGATGACCTAGTCGGCCATCACTGGAAAGAGAGGCCCATTGGTCAGGCAAACGTTATATGCCCCAGAACAGGGGAATGCCAGGGCCAAAAAATGGGAGTGGGTGGGTAGGGGAGTGGGGGGACTTTTGGGATAGCATTGGAAATGTAATTGAAAAAAAAAAAAAGAGTTTCACTACGTAGACCAGGAAGTGCTTGGACTCAAAGATCTATGTAGCTCCAACTCCTAAGTACTGGGATTAATGGTGTCAACCACGTTTTCTAGCTGTCTACTTTCTTCTGAGAAGCTCTCTTTAAGCTCTGGATGCTTGGAAACTTAGTGATGTTGCCAAAAAAAAAAAAAAAAAAAAAAAAAAAAAAAAAAGGCATCCATACATGGAGCTTAAAAGGCAAGAGAACTCTCTCTTCACAGTAGTATTCTGCAGATGACTCCCAGTGTGCACAGACGTAGCCAAACTGTCAAGAAATACATGCTGCATCATAATAGAAATCATAGATATAAAAATACATAGAGAACACTTTTAATTTGTATATGTACATCAAATATTTTAAATAAAATGCCAGTGTGTTGATCAAGCCTGCCGACGTGGGTTGCAAGCATAGACTCTAATTATCCTCATGTTACCATCCACTGTAAACATAATTTACTGATTTGCACGCTCAAGTAGAAAGACTCTAATATTGTCATAGTGTCACTTAAATGTCCACGGTTTATAAGTCTAGAGTCGTTCACAATAAAAGGTTTGCTTTCTTAGCAGGCATGCTTTACCCGGCTTATATTATAATACTTCAGAGTGCTTGAAGCTTAATTTTTCCAAAGTTCTTTATGCTTTAATTTTATAGAGCTAAATGGGCTTTGCTATATATATATATATTTACCTCCTAAAAGAGAAACTTACTCTAGCTTGTGATTAATGCAGATAGGGATGCATTTTAAGTCATTGTCTTTGTCCCTGTTTTCTAAGTTTTGGAGACTGGAGTAGCCTTGAGTTTGAACACGTGGGCTAACAGCAGTGTATTTTGCCACGGAATATTTTGTACACTTGCATCTTTCAGTAGGGGGCATTTGAAATAGTTAAAGACAAGATTTGAAAACAGCCACCACTTTAGAGTGGTCACAATCAAATTTATATTTGTTTTTTTTTTGGGGGGGGATCTGATATTTTCTTTGATTGTTTGGGCATCCAGGACTGGGGTATGGTTCTTAGAAGGGAACTCAGAGTGGTGTATATCAGATTATCGACGTAATGGAATTTAGAGAAAGTTAGGAAAGAGCTGTGAAATGTCTTCTCTCTTTAGATGTTTGTACTGTCAGAGCCTTTCTCCCCTACACTTCTTTTGCTAAACCCATCTGGCACATTTGGGGAGCTATTTGTGGATGTCAACTCCAATATCAATGCTTATTGATAAGATGATGTCAAAAACTCACTCCTGAATTTTGTGTTTAAATTAGATATGCCAATCACTAGAGAATAGTGAACACATTTTCTATTCTTATACAGATTTAGACTTTCATTAAGAAGTTAAAAACAGCAATCTCTAATAGGCTTTTAATATCTGTGGTCTAGATCATACAGGACAGAGGAGGGGGAATGCTGTACTTTCTGAGTTCTCATTCTCTTCCATCAACTTTGTTACCGACACAGCCTAGCGACAGCTTATAAGGAAATTTGCTGTGAATAGTTTCTCATAGTTACTATTAAGAAAGTCTTCAGATGGTTTAGAAATTTTTAATATATGTGATTTGTGAATATTCATTCACAAAACCGGTGACAATAACCACGTACTTCTGTGGACTTTAAGAGCCAGACTCCTTGTTTTGGGTGATGGACTCACCAACGCTCTCGAGAGAAACACCAGTTTGAAACAGTCTCTCATAGCCTGCATCGGCCTTGAAGTACTACCTATCAGGTGGATGACTAGCTCTTCTGATGCTGATCTGTCTGTCTTCCATGTGCATGACTTAAAAGCGTCTACCACCGTGCCGGGCTCTGTGGTACTGGGAAAGAGTCCAGAGCTGCATGTGTGATGGAAAGCATTCTATCAACGGAGCTGCACACCTAGCCCAACACAGGACATTTTATGGAAGTCGGACCCCATGGTCTGGAAGGCCAAGAAGCCCCTTCTCCCACTGTCTACCATCCATAGGCTGCAAAGTCGGGAAGGATGGGGCAAGGGTTTTGTTCTAGTGGGAAAGTTGGTGAGAAAGAAGATTATATGTATGTTCACCTCAAGGATAGCAGAGCTTTCCTATCCCAGTCCTTGAACATTCTTGTTGTTATTTTTGTTTTGTTGTTTGTTTGTTGCTTGTTTTTAAATGTTTTTCGTTTGTTTGTTTTTGGTTAACTAAATTGGAGCTATATTTCAAGAACTGCATATTTAAATCATACTACAATCAGTAAGGAGAATTTCACCACCTTTCTCATCTTATTGATAACTAAATGAAGACTTGGAAAGTCAAGTCTATTTTTCTCAAGGTCAAATAACGAGTAAAAATTGTGTATTCTGTGATTCATACCAGTATGGCCTTTTTAGTTGCATCTATACAACAACATAACACTCTAATTATCATGGTGATTATTATTATGATCCAGCACAAATGGCAGCTGTGAGTATCCCAGTTTCTGCCAGTGTCAAGGTAAGCATATTTATCGACTGATCCCATTATAAAACACAAGAAAAATGAGATACATGGGATCTTTCATCAGTTGTATAATGTAATCCATTTCCCTGAATAGGGAAGGACCCCCTTCTCCAAAGTGTAGCTCCTTCCTTTAAGTTGGACTATGGCTTTGGTTTTCATTCCTCACTGGCTTTACACTGATATGTGATTAAATTGAATATCGCTCAAATAAAGAAAGAAGCCCATTTCTTTCCATTAGCCTGTCAGCATGTAAAAGGGCTGCGAGAGTGATTTACTCCAGGAATCAATGTGCAGGCAACTCTTTCCAATCCTGTGTAACTTTTGATTCTTCTAGGCTGTCAAGCCAGTAATCTCTGTTTTGTTTTCCCGGACTTGAGATTCCACCCCAATCAGCTCGGGTGACATGAACTAGATCTATTTCTATTATGGGATTGTTTTAGCAAAATGTTATTGATGAAAAAGTAGAAGGCACAATGACAAGAAATTGCTTAACTGTCATTACACTTTGCTCTCTGAGGCATTTAGAAAATTGGGGGAAACCGGCGAAGTCGATAATAAGGTCTCTCAAGGAACGTTTATGTGTTGTAAGAGCAATGTAAATATATACGTTATAGTGATGCACATGGAGAGATGGGGCAATCAAGAGAAGGTGTAGGAGATAGCAAGGGAAAAGGAGACACAAAGGAAGAAGAGAAAGGGGAGGAGAACTGAGGAGGGAGTAGAAGGGGACAAGAGAGACAGAGACAGAGGCAGAGGCAGAAAAGCAACAGGAAGTGAGGGAGGGAGGGAGGGAGGGAGGGAGAGAGAGAGAGAAAGAGAGGAAACCAGCAAAGAGGAAGTGGAGGGATGTGGGTCGGAGGGAGGAAAGGAAGGAAGAAGAGAGACAGAGAGAATGAGAGAGAG